>NC_046155.1:220069118-220131618 GCF_011064425.1 Rattus rattus | reverse complement strand
ATTTCTTTATTTACATTTCAAATGTTATTCCCTTCCTGGTTGGTTTCCTGTTCATAGGCCCCCTATCCCCTTCTCCTCCCACATAAGGGTGTCCCCCACCACCCACCACCCCCATTTCCCCCACCCCCAACATTCTCTTGCACTGGGGGTACAACATTGGCAGGACCAAGTGCTTCTCCTCCCACTGGTCCCCAACAACCAACGGGGTCCTGTTCTCAGGTCAGTGGTTTGCTGCTAGCATTCGGCTCTGTATTTTTACATGCTCCGGTTGTGGCTCTCAGGAGAGATCCATATCAAGTTCCTGTAAGCATGCATTTCTTAGCTTCATCAATCTTATCTAGCTTTGGTGACTGTGTATATATACATGGGCCACATGTTCAAAAGGCTCAGAATGGCCGTTCCTTCAGTCTCCGCTCTAAACCTTGCCGCCATATACCCTCCTATGAATATTTTTCCCCCTTTAAGAAGGACTGAAGCATCTGCACTCTGGTCATCCTTCTTCTTGAGCTTCAGGTTGTCTGAGGATTTTATCTTGGGTAATTTGACCTTTTGGACTAATATCCACTTATGAGTGAGTGTATACCGTGAGTGTCTTTTTGTGATTGGGTAACCTCACTTCTGGATAATATTTTCTAGTTCAATCCATTTGCATATGAATTTTATGTAGTCATTGTTTTTGATACCTGATTAGTACACCATTGTGTAGATGGACAACATTTTTTAATCCATACCTCTGTTGAAGGTCATCTGGGTTCTTTCCACCTTCTGGCTACTATAAATAAGGCTGCTATGAACATAGTGGGCCATGTGTCTTTGTTATATGTTGGGGCATCTTTTGAGTATATGCCCAAGAGAGGTATAGCTGGATCCTCAGGTGGTGGAATGTCCAATTTACTAAGGAACCTCCAGACTGATTTCCAGAGTGGTTGTAACACTTTGCAATCCCAACAATGGAGGAGTGTTCCTCTTTCTTCACATCCTCGCCAGAATCTGCTGTCACCTGAGTTTTTATCTTAGCCATTCTGACTGGAGTGAGGTGGAATCTCAGGGTTGTTTTCATTTGCATATCCTTGATGACTAAGGATGTTGAACATTTAGGTGCATCTCAGCCATTCAATATTCCTCAGCTGAGAATTCTTTGATTAGCTGCGTACTCCACTTTTAATAGGGTAATTTGGCTCACCGGAGTCTAACTTCTTGAGTTCTTTGTATATTTTGGATATTAGCCCTCTATTGGATGTAGGATTGGTAAAAATCTTCTCCTAATCTCTTGGTGGCTGTTTTGTCCTAATGACAGTGTCCTTTCCCTTACAGAAATTTTGCAGGTTTCTGAGGTCCCATTTGTCGATTCTTGATTTTACAGCATAAGCCATTGGTGTTTTGTTCAAGAAATTTTCCACAGTGCTTATGTGTTCAAGGCTCTTCCCCACTTTTTCTTCTATTAGTTTGAGTGTATCTGGTTTAATGTGGAGGTTCTTGATCCACTTGGACTTAAACTTTGTACAGGGTGATAAGAATGGATCAATTTGCATTCTTCTACATGCTGACCTCCAGTTGAACCAGCACCATTTGTTAAAAATGCTATCTTTTTTCCATTGGATGGTTTTAGTTCCTTTGTCAAAAATCAAGTGACCATAGCTGTATGGGTTACTTTCTGGATCTTCAATTCTATGACACTGATCTCTCTGCCTGTCTCTGTACAAACACCACACAGTCTTTATCATTATTGCCCTGTAATATTGCTTGGGGTCAGGGATTGTGATTTCCCCCAGAAGTTCTTTTATTGTTGAGGATATTTTTCACTATCCTGGGTTTTTTGTTATTCCAAAAGAATTTGCAAATTGCTCTTTCCATCTCTAGGAAGAATTGAGTTGGAATATTGATGGGGATTGCATTGAATCTATAGATTACTTTTGGCAAAATGTCCATTTTTACTATATTAATTATGTCAATACGTGAGCATGGGGGATCTTTCCATCTTCTGAGATCTTCCTCAATTTCTTTCTTCAGAGACTAGTAGTTCTTGTCACACAGATCTTTCACTTGCTTTGGTTAAAGTCACCCAGTGTTATTTTATATTATTTAGGACTGTTGTGGAGGGTGTCATTTTCCTAATTTCTTTCTCAGTCTGTTTTTCCTTTGAGTAGAGGAAGGCTACTGATTTGTTTGAGTTATTTTTATACCCACTCACTTTGCTGAAGTTGTATTTCAGGTTTAGTAGTTCTCTGGTGGAACTTTTGGGGTCACTTAACTATACTACCATATCATCTGCAAAGAGTGATATTTTGACTTCTTCCTTTCTGCTTTGTATCCCTTTTATCTCCTTCTGTTGTTTGATTGCTCTGGCTAGGACTTCGAGTACTATATAGAATAAGGAGGGAGATAGTGGGTAGCCTTGTCTAGTCCCCAATTTTAGTGCAATTGTTTCAAGTTTCTCTCCATTTAGTTTGATGTTAGCTATGGTATGCTATATATTGCTTTTACTATTTTTAGGTATGGATCTTGAATTCCTGATCTTTCCAGGAATTTTCTCATGAGTGGATATTGAATTTTGTCAAATGTTTCTCAGCATCTAATGAGATGATGATGTGGTTTTTAATCTTTGAATTTGTTGATATAGTGAATTACATAGATGGATTTCCATATATTGAAACATCTCTACATCCCTGAGATGAAGCCTACATGATCATGATGGATGATCGTTTTGATGTGTTCTTGGATTCAGTTTGTAAGAATTTTATTGAGTATTTTTGTGTCAATATTCATAAGGGAAATTGGTCTGAAGTTCTCTTTCTTTGTTGGGTCTTTGTGTGGTTTAGGTATAGGAGTAATAGAAGGAATTTTGTAATGCTCTGTCTTTTTGTGGAATAGTTTGGACAGTGTTGGTATGAGGGCTTCTATGAAGGTCTGATAGAATTCTGCACTGAACCCATCTGGACCTGAGCTCTTTTTGGTTGGGAGACCTTTAATGACTGCTTCTATTTCTCTAGGAGTTTATGTTCCTGGTTTAACTTTGGTACCTGAAATTTGTCTAGGAAATTGTCCATTTCCTCCAGAGAACAAAATACTTACCGGGGGAAATACAGGAACAATTAGTGGTTCAGGGACTGAAGAAAAGTTCATCCAGAGACTGCCTAACCTGGGAATCCATCTGATATACAGCCACCAAACCCAATCTCTACTGCTGATGCCAAGAAATGCTTGCTGTCAGGAGCCAGATATGGGTGTTTTCTGAGAGACTCTGCCAGCACTCTATTGATACAGATGAGGATGCTTGCAGCTAACCACTGGATTGATTAAGAGGACCCCAATGAAGTAATTAGAGAAAAGACTGAAAGAGCTGAAGGAATTTGCCACACCATAGGAATATCAACCAACCAGACCCCACCAGAGTTCCCAGGAACTAAACCACCAACCAATGAGTACACATGGAGGGACCCATGACTCCAGCCACATATGTAGCAGAGGATGGCATTGTCCAGCATAAGTAGGAGGAAAAGTCCTTGGTCCTGTCAAAACTCATTTCCCCAAAGTAGGGTAATGCCAGGGAATTGAGGTTGGAATGAGTGGGTGGGAGTGAGATCATCTGCATAGAAGAAGGGGGAGGCAGGAGGAGGGATGGGGAACGGGGAAAATGGGATGACATTTGAAATGTTAATACATAAAATATCTAAGAAATATAAAATTAAAAAGGAAAATATAAAAGGACTTTGTGAAAAATGTAACCCACCTCCATTCAAAGCTAGGAACATGAACTGTACTTAATGAATTTTGTATATATGTATATAACAATGAATTTAGGTAGCTAAGTTGTGTTGAGAAAATTAAGGGAGGTTATAGCTCAGAGCATGTGAAGTGTGCATTGTAAGATTTCACTGTAAAAAACATGTATGAAGTGCTCAAAAATAAAAAAAATTTCATGTAAAACTGAATATTGGAGAAATATTGATCAATTACTATTCACTTCCCAAAATAATATCATTTTCAAAACTTATATTTTAAGTAGATGAAATTCAGTTTATAAGCTATCAACACTGAACCTCTTATTTGACTAAACCATTGGCACAAATTGAGTAGAAAAATAATCCTTTTCAAAATTCTTCTCTGATCCTGAGTCTGGTCTGTCCAAACCAGACCTGAAGTTTTTAATTAGAAGTCATGTCTCAGCAACCCTAATTTGACTTAAAATATATAGGAATGGGTCTACACATATACTACATCTTAGCAATGCCTTTTCAACATCTAAAGGCAAGCAGAAGTCATACTGGAAAACAATGGGATTTTGTTTTGTTTTGTTTTGTTTTTTACAAATGTGGAAACATCAAGTGCTTTCCATTTTGACTACAGAGCAATACCCTCATTTGGAGGCCACCAGCCCTCAGAAAATTGATCAAAGCCATAGTTTGCTTTACCCTCTGATGTAAGATCTGTACACTTTACTCCATGTTTCTCCTTCACTTTCCTACCAGATTGTATTAGGTTTTGAATATTTAGTTGTTTATATATAGTGACACTTCCATTAAAGCACAAAGCCCATAGGGAGAGTCTGTGAAATAAGAGTTGTGCATATTAACCTGCCTCTGGGCTATAGAACTACAAATGAAAGGCATACCGAATATCCATGTACAGGTTCCTGCAGTTCTACTTCTTTTAATAACATCATAAAAATAGTTTTGCTTCGTTTCTTAGAATCAAGGACATTGTGTGTATTCAAATTTAGACAAGTATTTTTGCTTACTCTGTAGATGTGTGATATGCATTGAAATACAAAAGCTGATGCTCATGGCTGATATGGTGAAGCTTTCTTCATTTCTGCTGAAATTATCTAAAAACAGGCTAAGTGAGTTGTGGAGTGTGTGTGGAATTGTCACTGCTCTTTTACTGAAATCATGTTTCAGCGTGATGTTTCTCAATGATAGGATAAGATAAAATGTTGACATTTTGCGAACTTATGAAAGATAGTGAATATTCAGTGAAGTAGTAGTTTAAATTTTTTTAATATATTCTTCATTCCAGCTGCAAGAAAATATTTGACACTTATAGCAACCAAATTCTTCAAAACAAGACATTTGATTGGGATATAGACATATCAGATCAGATATGATCTTTTCTGAAAATATGCAAGTTATTTTGAGTGACTAAAGTAATTGCTCTTTTATTCAAAGAATAACTTAAAATAATAAATTCTGAAATAAATAAAACAACAGAGTCCAATATCACTTTGCAAAAATTGTTAAGTTTTCTAATAAAGGGAGATTTCCATTGATGCTAGCAAACATTATTTTAATGGTTAATAGTGTTCATAAAAAAGGTATTTAAATGAATTATAAAACATAAGGAACAGAAACTTTGAAGAGAAGAGGAAAACAGACTAAAACAACAACAACAACACACATACACATACACACACACAAATACATCCACAATACAGACCCACATACATACACACACATACACATATGAATACACACATAAACACAAGGAAAAAAGGAAAACCAGTAAAAATACCAGTCATTACCAAGTCATGGATAAAATAATTGATAAAATTATATCTTAAATAGACTCACAATTTTAACATTACACAGGATCTGGAGAAACATTTTGTAATATATACATGAGCCTCGTGATGAGGAAAAGCTAGGAAAATGTAAGTACTTTTCTAAGTAAAGAAAGGTAAACACCAACGTTCCCTGAGGAGTATGGCCTGGACATTCTTTATTTATTGTTTTCATAAATGATTTAGAAGAAGGTACATTAGGGAATTTTTACATTTATGAAAGATGTTCCAGTGTTATAAATATTTTATACCACTAAAGAATCTATCAGATTCCTTATAATTTGCTTTATAAACAGCAAATTTAATTTAGATGATTATGTTTGGATATATATATATATAACAAATATCTTATATTTATTATATATCATATATACTAAATATATAATATATTAAAATATAATTAATATTATAATTACAGTACAATAATATATATAAAAGACTTTAAAAGACAATGTACTTGAAATCATTAGTTTCCAATGTTTCGGACCTTGTATTATTATAAATTGTAGCTCCTAAATTAGTAAACAATGAAATCATTGAGTTTAAGTGGTAGGGGAAGTTTCAGACGCAGGAATTTTTAAGAATTTTAAAAATTTAAACTTAAGATACTGTGAATTGAAGAGCTCTCAACCAGGTTCCACACACCACCATTTTGTCCTTAGCAACATTCCTTTCCCTGTTTTTTTTAACTCCTGCATATCAGCACCTCCTGTTCTCAGGGGTTCTTTATTTACTTCAGCATTAATAGTTGAGGCTCATTTGCAAAGGACCTAGTTTCTACTTAAATTATACCAAACTTGTATCTCGATATTTTTAGAATAATTTCAAAAAAGATTTGGGAACTTTTGTCTGTTTCTGCAGAGAATGCATGTTGAGATAAGCAAAATATTTAAATTTATTTATTTATTTGTATTTCTAATGGCCTTCAAGAATAAAGTTTATACCTAAAGAAAAATGATAATGAAGAATGTGAAGAGTTTCTAGTGAAACAACTATGATTACTCTAGGATATGTAAGTAGATTGACACAAGTTATCAGTCAAAAGTAAAGATCAGATGGTAAAATATCTGAAATCAACAACAGAATAGATGGTAATATTTTTCTATTAATATAAGCCTAAAAGTTAGACTACAAAGGAATGAAAAATTAATTAGCAGTAGTATTGAAATATCTCTCATTGCTTCAGTGTATAAAGTAACAAACTTGTTTCCTTATGCAGAAAGACAATATTTTTCTGACTGACAAATAAAAATTAAAGATTTAAAAGTTATTAAAATTGCTAATTTCTGAATCTGCACTAAACAACCTGCAATCCCAATGGCACTGCCATTCTCCTGTGACCTTTCCCCTGTCTTCATCAGACCTGTGGGTACTGAGCCAAACATGTAAACTTCCCTTAACACTCCGATCTTTCCTGCTCTCTGAATCAACCAGGCCAAGCCAAACTTCCCTGAGAAGCCTTGTAGAACAGGGAGACTTCCATTCTCCGCCCACCATCAGCAGACCTGTGGCTCCTGCCACACCAGGGCCATTAGTGTTCACCCTGCTCCTAACACAACAAAAACTTCAGGACCAAAACCATCCCCAATATCTAAAAACCCTTATAAAAACTCAAGCAACAAAAGCCAGAGCAACATGATATGTTCAGAGCACAGCTACCAAACTACAGCAAGCCCCGGATATCATAACAAATATGAAACAAGAAAATGAACTCAAATCCAATCTTATAAAGGTGATAGAGGCCTTGTAGAGGAAATGAATAAACCCCTTAAGGAAATACAGGAAAATGCAATCAAACAAATATTGGTCTTTAAAGAAGAAATAAACAAATCCTGTAAAGGATTATAGGAAAATACAGTTAAACAGGAGAAAAAACAAACAAAACAAAGGAATTCACAGCTGAGGAATGCCGGATGGCTGAGAAACACCTAAAGAAATTTTTCAACATCTTTGGTCATAAGGGAAAATGCAAATCAAAACAGCCTGATTTCACCTCACACCAGTGAGAATGGCTAAGATCAAAACATAGGTGACAACAAGCGCTGGGGGATGTGGAAAGAAGACACTCCTCCATTGTTGGTGGGATTGCAGACTGGTACAACCATTCTGGAAATCAGTATGGAGGTTCCTCAGAAAATTGAGCATTGAACTACCTGAGAACCCAGCTATACCTCTCTTGGGCATATACCCAAAAGATGCCCCAACATATAACAAAGACACGTGCTCCATTATGTTCATCACAGCCTTATTTATAATAGCCAAAAGCTGTAAAGAACCCAGATGCCCTTCAACAGAGGAATGGATACAGAAAATGTGGTACATCTACACACACAATGGAATATTACTCAGCTATCAAAAACAATGACTTTATGAAATTCTAGGCAATTGGAGGGAACTGGAAAATATCATCCTTGAGTGAGGTAACCCAATCACAGAAAAACACACATAGTATGCACTCATTAATAAGTGGCTATTACCCTAGATGCACAGAACACATGAAACTCAAGACGGATGATCAAAATGCAAATGTTTTTCTCCTTCTTTAAAAGGGGAACGAGAATACCCTTGGGAGGGCATAGGGAGGCAAAGTTTAGAACAGAGGCAGAAGGAACGCCCATTCAGAGCCTGCCCCACATGTGGCCCATACATATAGAGCCACCAAAGTAGATAAGATGGATGAAGCAAAGAAGTGCAGGCTGATAGGAACCTGATGTAGATCTCTCCTGAGAGACATAGCCAGAATACAGCAAATACATAGGTGAATGCCAGCAGCAAAACACTGAACTGAGAACGGGACCCCCGTTGAAGGATTCAGAGAAAGTACTGAAAGAGCTTGAAGGGGCTTGATACCCCATATGAAGAACAATTCCAACCAACTAGAGCTTCCAGGGACTAAGCTACTACCCACAGACTATACATGGACTGACCTTGGGCTCCAACTCAACTGCATAGGTAGCAATGAATAGCCTAGTAGGGCACCAGTGGAAGGGAAGCCCTTGGTCCTGCCAAGACTGAACCCCAATGAACAGGATTGTTGGGGTGGGTGGTAATGGGGGAGGATGGGGAGGGAACACCAATATAGAAGGGAGGGAAGGGGTTAGGGGATGATGACCTCAAAGCCGGTAAAGGGAATAAAAATTGAAATGTAAATAAGAAATACCCAATTTAATAAAGATGGAGAAAAAAAAACTGTGCAAGACCTGAAAGTTGAAATAGAAACAACAAAGAAACCACAAGCTAAAGAAATCCTGGACATATAAACATAGAAAAGAGACTAGGGAACAGTAAATGCAAACTTTACCAACAGAATAGGGAGATGGAATAATCTTAGGAGTAGACGATGCAGTAGAAGAAATTGATACATTAGTCAAAGAAAATATTAAATCTATAAAAAAGAAATCTTGAAACAAAACATCCAGGAAATCTGGGATACCATGAAAAGACCTAACCTAAGAATAGTAGGAATGGAATGTGGTGAAGAGTCCCAGCCCCAGAAATATTTTCAATAAAATCATAGAAGCATGCTTTCCCAATGTAAAGAAAGAGATACTATAAACATACAAAAATCTTATAGAATACCAATTAGAAGGGATCAGAAAAAAAATCCTCCACTTAATCATCAAAACACGAATTCTATAGAACAAAGAAATAGTATTAAAATGAGCAAAGAAATAAGGTCAGATAACATAAAAAGAAAGACTTACCAGAATCATACCCAGAATTCTCAACAGAGCTTCTAAAATGTAGAAGGGCATGAACAGATATTCGGTAATCCCTAAATGTCTACAGGGCTTAACTTAGACCACTATACCCATCAAAACTCTCAATCACCATAGATAGAACAAACAAGAAATTTCAAAGACAAAGCCAAATTCAAACAATATTTATCCACAAAATGAGCCCTACAGAAAATACTTGAAGGAAAACTCCAAAGAAAACACAGGAAATAAGTAATTCCATACCAGGGAAAACAATGAAAGTGCCCCCACACACACACACACCAATACTACCAACACCAAAATAAAAAGTCATAGCAATCATTTGTCATTAATATCTCAACATCAAGTGGACTCAATTTCTGAACTAAAAACAAAACAAAACAAAAGCAACGGACCATTCGAATGGATGTGAAAACAGGATTCATGAATCTGTTTTATACAAGAAACATATCTCAGCAATAAAGATGAACATTACCTCAGAATGAAGGTCTAGAAAAAAATTTTCCAAGCAAATGGACCCAAGAAGCAAGCTAGAATAGCCATTTGAATACCTAGTAAAAGATACTTTTATTCGAAATGAATCAAAAGATACAGGGAAGGACACCTCATTCTCATGGAAGCATCTACCACGATGATATCTCAATCATGAACCTCTATGCCCCAAACACAAGAACTCCTATTTTTAAAAGAATCATTGCTAAAGCTTAAATCATATATCAAACCCAGTACATTAATAGTGGGAGACCTTAACACCCCAGTCTCACTAGTTGACAGGTCATCTAGACAAAAATTTGACAGATAAATAATAAAATTAACCAATGTTATGAACCAACTGGACCTAACAGATATCAACAGAACATTTCATCCAAACAGAAAGGAGTGTAACTTCTTAGCACCTAATGTATACTTCTCCAAAACTGACCATATACTCAGTCACAAAGTATTCCTCAACAGATGCAAGAGAATTGAAATAACACCTTCCATCTCATCAGACTCCCATGGATTAAACTGGATTTCAGTACAAAAGAAATACCAGAAAGCTGACAAACTCAGGGAAATTGAACAACTCTCTCTCTCTCTACTCATTGATTTCTGGTCAGGGAAGAAATAAACAAAGAAATTAAAGACTGTCTAGAATTCAATGAAAATAATGGCACAATATACCTAAATTTATGGGATGCAATGAAAGCAGTACTAAGAGTTCATAGCAGTAAGTGCCTCCATAAAGAAAGTAGAGGGTTCTCATATGAGCGATTGAAAACTACAACTGAAGACTCTAGAGAAAGAGAAGCGTTAACACCAAAGAGCAGTAGAAGGTAGGCAATAATAAAAACTAGGGCTGAAACTAATCAGTTAGGAATGAAGAAAACGATATAAAGAATCAACAAAACCAAGAGCTGGATCTTTGAGAAAATCACCAAGATAGAAAAGTACTTGAGCTGGAGTGATGGTTCAGTGGTCTTTCCAGATGTCCTGAGTTCAAGTTCCAACAACCACGTGGTGGTTCACAACAATCTATAATGGTATCCAATCTCCTCCTCTGGAGAGACTGAAGACAGCAATAGTGAGTGTTTGTGTGGCTTAAGTATCAGGGCGAATTTGGCTCACAGAATGAGTTTGGCAATGTTCCTTCTCATTCCATTTTGTGGAATAGTTCAAGGAGTATTGTTATTAGACAATTCTTTGAAAGTTTCTGCAATAAAACCATCTGGACCTAAGCTGCTGCTGCTGCTGCTGTTGTTGTTGTTTAGATATTTAATAAAAGCTTCTATTTCCTTAGGGTTTATAGGACTATTGAAATAGTTAATATGATCTTGATTTAACTTTGCTAAGTAATATCTCTATCAAGAAAATAATGTAGTTGGCCCAGATTTTCAATTTTGTGGTATACAGGCTTTTGAAGTAAGATTTAAAAATTCTTTAGAGTTTCTCAGTGTCTGTTATGTTTATTTTCATTTCTGATGTTATTGATTTAAACCTGTCTCTGTGCCTTTTAGTTAGTTTGGCTAAGGGTTTGTTTATCTTGGTGACTTTTCTTAAATAACCAGTTCTTGGTTTTCTTGATTCTTTGTATTGTTCTATTTGCTTCTTATTTACTGATTTCAGCCCTGAGTTTGATTATTTCCTGCCATCCACTCATCTTGGGTATGTTTTCTTTTTGTTGTAGAACTTTTAGGTATGCTTTTAAGATTCTAGTATGAGATCTCTCCAATTTCTTTCTGAAGGTATTTAATGCTATAAACTTTCCTCTAGCACGTTGTGTCCCATCATTTTCAGTATGTTCTGCATTCATATTCATTGAACTCTAGAAAGTCTTTAATTTCTTTATTTATTTCTTCTTTGGCTCAGTGGTCACTGAGTAGAGAGTTGTTCAGGTTCCATGGGTTTGTAAGCTTTTTCCTTATTTCTGTTGCTGGATTCCAGCTTTATTCCATGGTGATCTGATAAAATAACAGGGGTGGGAGGTTCAGTTTTGTTTCACCTCTTGAGTCTTGGAGTCTATGGAGTTGACACAAGCTGAGACTCCTACCAGCATGGATTATGGAAACTGATGTGGCCACCTCCTGTGGCCAGATAGAACTGCCAGTAGAGAAAGGGAGACATAACCCACCTGCAAAACATTGCACCCAAAATTTTCTTGTCTATAAGTTGTGCAGGTATAACAATGGAGCAGAAATTGTCAGAACAACCAACCAATGACTTGTCCAATTTGAGATCCATCCCATGTGAGAGAGCCTACTCCTGACATTATTAATGATACTTTGCTATGCATGCAGACAATATCCTAGCATAGCTCTCTTTTAAAGAGGGACCTTATTCAGGCACAGATTGAGACAGACATAGCGAACCATAGCCAAACCTCAGGCAGTATTTGGGGAGTTGTGTGGAAGAGTGGGAGATAGGAATGTATGAGCCTGAGGCTTCAGGAACACTACAAGGAGACTCACAGAATCAAGTAATCAGGGCCAATGTGAGCTCACAGAGGTAGAACCACCAACCAAAATATATGCAGGAGTTAGATTTATGCCCCTTACATATTTGTAGCAGATGTCTGCTTGGCCTTCATGTGCATCCTTGACCATTAGAGTATGGTATACCTCTTACTCTGTTGCCTGTAATTGAATCTCCTTCCCCTCACTGGACTGCCTTGTCTGAACCTCAGTGAGAGAGAATGCAGTTCATCCTACTGTGACTTGATGTCCTTGGTCAGGGTGGTACCCAAAGGGGGAGGGTTGCCCCTTCTCCTCAAACAAGAGGAAAGGGTAATGGTGGGAAGGATTTTTGAAGGTGGAACTTGGAGAAGAGGAGGGATGCTGGGGATGTAATGTGAATAAATTAGTTAGTGAAAAATGATATATGAAGATATCTTGCCCATGATCCAGATTCTTCTACTACTTTAGAACCTTTATTTCATCTAATGTCCATTCACAGTACTTGTTTTTCAAATTATGTTGATAAACTGGTTTTCTCCAGTTCCCTGAAATTTCTAACAATTGTCAATAACACAACATATATAAGTACTATATTAAGTATAGATAAAATACCATATCTTTTCTATTCATTATATTTTCTAAGTTCAGTCTAAAATAGCACTTGAAACACAATATTGTTTATTGGTTTAATAAATACAATTATGCAGAAGTTGTTCTGAGAAGATACAGTTATTACAGGAGATATATTTTTATGCAA
Source organism: Rattus rattus (assembly GCF_011064425.1). NCBI lineage: Eukaryota > Metazoa > Chordata > Mammalia > Rodentia > Muridae > Rattus > Rattus rattus. Next base: position 220,118,652 of record NC_046155.1, on the reverse strand, counting down.
ATATTTATTGGAGTACATTGTAAAATAGTTAATCATGTCTAACACATGGCACACCAAATGGCTTATGACTTACAATGAATAACAATAAGAAATTGTGTTTACTAATAGAATGAGATAGGATTTAAGTAATTATGTGGCAGGGATTCAACCAATGAAACGGAGTACAAAAATAACTTAGCTGAGATCTCTGCTCTCTTTTTAAAGATCAATAAAGTTCAAGGCCAATTTATGCACAGTTTCTGCTTGTTTCATAATATCCATTTCTATTTTAGAATATTTCCCAGGGAACTCACTGAGATAGGAGAAAATCTAGCACAAATCAGAGAATTAAATCTCTTAAAAGGTTTATGGTTTAAACTTTCAGTTCATCCATAAATCGTTTCTCATATCATTATATTACCTAATTGGAAATTATTTAAGGCTGATCTAAAATACAAAAGACAATGAAAAATATAAATATTAGCATTGGTAGCACAGGTATTTACAAGTTGAATAAATCCCAATACTGAGATTTACAAAGCTCTAGACAATAGCCTCAGCAGTGAAGCCTGATTATTCTCCCTTTATAAATACCCCTAGGCTTCTGCTACATCAAACCTCCAGTAGCAGGAAACCTCCTATTTGGTTCTCATGTTAAATTTAAGATAAGAATCTTTTGGAGACAGAACAAAAACAGAAAAATAAAACACAAAACAAAACAGTAAAACCAAACAAAACTCAATAAAATTCAATGGTCCAAACCTGTAGCAAATCTATAGCACCAATGGAATTAGAAGCACATTACCATTTAAAGGAACATCATTTAATATTAACACACTGTGCATGATAGTATCTTGTTAAAATTTTATTTTGTTTTATTGGCTGTCATTCAGCTTAATTAGCAGCATGTGGAAATAACTTCACCATGAAAGAAGTCTGCTTAGTTTAAGCCAATATAATGCTTATTCTTGAATTTATTAAATGGAGGAATGGGTATAAAAGTCAGAAAGAGAAAGGCCAGAGAATAAAGGATGTCATATAAATAAAAAATGAAGTAAGACTGCATATATATGGTATTATTGTGTATCTCAACGTTCTTTTGAGAATTCTAACATGTAGAGCTGGGCCTATCTCTGAATCTGTTGCCTGCCTTGGGGAACTTTTTCCACCTACTGGGTTGCCTCACAGAGCCTACGTGTGAGAATGTGGTTGTGTTATTGTTGCTTGTCAGGCAAAGTTTGGTTGCTGTTGCTGGAAGACCTGCTCTTTTCTTTTTCTTAGGTGATGTGAAACAGGGATGAATTTGTCTATACACAAAATATACATACACAAATTATATATATATATGTATATGTATATAAACTTATATATGTACATTATATACTTATATATATTATTATATATAAACTTACATATACATACCAATACCCATAACTATGGTACATTACTTCTCTTCAATTAATTTAATGTGCGATAAGTTCACATCTTTGAAACTCATTTGTCTTTCTGTGGGTAGTCTTCTTGTCTACCCTGAACAAACCATTACTAGGTCCCTACTCCACATTTAACTATAGCTATCCAAAAATGTTTTTCTATACACTGACTATAATCTATGATTAATGTATTGGTTTGTTGGCATTTGTACCTTGTTTTATCATCGCTAACTTTAATGCAGGTTCCATAAGAGCAACCGTGTGTAGACCAGGACATATTTGAAATTTTTGATATTTAATATATACACACTCATTATCTACTTCCTCACATGGCACAACTTTCCATACTGAATATGATAATCCATGTAAAAGAGAAAATTAGATGAATTTATATCACACTATTAGCTTCAGATAGTTCAAAGGATATTAGAGACACCAAGTATGTTGTCTAATTGCAATGTAATTAATTATTAATGCCAAAAATATTTATGAAACTTTGAAAATATTTGAAAGGAAATAATACAAGTTTAAATAATGCAGGAATCTAAGTGATAGTCAAAATAGGCGTTAGAAGACAGCTCAACCTAACATATGAATGTAACTTATGAAGTTGTGATACAATCTCTCAAACCCCTCCTCTTCCCATACCACCAAACCCCTGTTCCCTAAGATACCTGCAATATCTATTCGATTTCCCCTTCTCTGGGAGACGCATAACATGAACCTTCTTTGTTACTTAGCTTCTATATCTCCGTAGATTTTAGCATGATTGTCCATTAATTAACAGCTAATGTCCACTTATAACGTCAAGTATGTAGCATGATTGTCTTTCTGAATTTGGGTTACTTCACTCAGGATGACTTTTTTATAGTTCTATCCATTGCCCTGCAAATTTAAAGATGTCATTGTTTTCAACAGCATGAGTAGTTCTCCACTGTGTAAATGTACCACATTTTCTTTATCCATTCTTTGGCTAAAGTACATCAAAGTTGTTTCCAGATCCTAGCTATTATGAATAAAGGTGCAATAAACACAATTATACACATGTCCTTGTGGTAGGATGGAGCATCCTTTGGGCATGTCTAGGAGTGGTGTAGCTGGTTATTGAGATCAGGGGTGTAGGGGAGAGGGCTAGAACTGGAGAACTTTTAGATGATGATGTAGAAACCTAGCACACTGTAAACTCCGTGGGGTCTGTAAGAGTGACCTTAGTAAACACTCCTAGTAATGGGAGATAGATATGGAGCTCAAACTGGCCATCTTCTATTACCAGCCAAGGTATAGGGCATCAAACCAGCCACAAACCTTTGACCTATAGTCTGGCCTTCTTGCAAGATGTGCTGGGGTAACAGTGGCACAGAACTTGTGGGAGTGTCCAACTCATTAGTGGTCCAACTTGACATCCATGTCTAAAACTGCCTCGATGGCCAGGAACCATAGGCAGGTCAGCCTATGGTCCAGAATAGAACCAAACAAAAGTGGCAAAAAAATGCAATCTGATGATTCTTAATGACATTATGCTGTACGCAGTAAAGTTATCCAGCAACCAATGTGACTAGATGCAGTAACTAACAGCTAAACACAAGGAAAAGGGGGAGAAAGAATTGTAGACTACAGAGCATGAGGACACCAGGAAATCATGGCTCACAGGATCGGCTAAGCAAGGTTCATAAGGGTTCACAGAATCTGAAAAATCAATCATGGACCCTGTATGGGTCTGAGCAAGGCCATTTTCATACAACTTACATTTGTGTAGCTTGGCGTTTTTGTTAGACTCTAAACAATAGGACTGGGATAGTTTGAGAGGTGTCTCTGAAACTTTTGAATGTGTTTGGAACACTTTTCCTCAGACAAGGTTGCCTTGCCCAGTGTGATGTTTGACCATGTTCAGTTAACTTGATGTTTTTGTTTGGTTTGGTTTGGTTTGGTTTGGTTTGATTTAGTTTGGTTTGGTTTTGGCAGAGGGGGATGATCAGAAAAGAGAGGAAAAGTTGATCCAGGGCAGAAGGGAGGTGGGAGTAATGAACAGAAAATTTTAAGGATGGAACCCTGCAGTAGGAATGTAATATGTAAAATAAGAATATCAAAAAAAGAAGGATTTTCCAGATAGCTCAGTGGGTAATGGCACTTATATGTCTGAAAAGCTCAGTTCAAATCCCAGGGATCATATGGTCATATGGTGGAAGGAAAGAACTAGAATTTGTATGTCAATTCTCTCATCTAATCTCTCTCTCTCTCACACACACACACACACACACACACACACACACACACACACAATTAAATTAAATAAATGAAATAAGAGATTCACATCATATCACTAAAAGCACAGAACACAAAAAGCATCCCAATCGATTGCATCGGCATTAACTGTAAAACACAAAAAGTTGCATTTAGGTAAGAGCAGAGAGTTCCAACAGATTATTAAAACAGCAATTGATACTATAAAGACAAGAGAAACTGTCAGGAAACCAATAAAACCAAAGATAGTTCTCTGAAAAATCAACATAATTTATGAGCAAACTGTACGAGGTGAAATTCATATTATACGTGGCAGAATGTGAATATTGTCTTCATAAGATGTGCAAATGTTCAGATACTAAATAAGAATGGTTATGAACAATGTCAGAGTGATACACATGCAAATGAGGATTTCAATGAGAAAAATCCTTAGTAGAGAACAATTTGACCAAAGGCCTCTCAATATAAAACACTATTAAATATAGTTAATATTTTGATAATATAAGCTTAGTTAAAGAAAGAAGATTCCAGAAATTTATTATATACCGATGAATTCATTTAAACGTTGAAAGAAGAAATTACAGCAATTCTAAACAAACTCTTACAAAAATCCAAAGAGAAAATACATCCTGGCTCATTCTCTAATGTCAACACTATTCTTTTATTGAAAGCAAGCAAACTTTTTGAGATCAAACACCACAAACCAATATCCCTCATGAATAAAAATTCAAACCTAAATATTAAAAAAATAAATACTAACAAGAGACTATATTCATTTGGAAAACATTCTGAACAACCATGTTCTCCACGGTAACAAATTATTAAAAAGGTAAGCCAAATATAACATTAATGTATCATCAAAAAATATACAGGAAAAGTACATTTAAAATCCAGCATTTTTTAAAAACTCTCCGGAACTTAGGAACATAATATAGAATCAGGTCTCTCATTAGAGCAATCATTTAAACTATGTGAATGATTAAATAACTTTGCCGTAAGATCAGAATCAAAATGAGGTATTCTGTGTAGTTTAATGGCATAAGGGCAAGGAAAAACATGTATCTACCCAATACAAAACCATTGGTTTCTATCAATATTCTTGATCTGCAGTTGGTTGAATGAATGTGTTGAGTTTAGGGATGGAGCATGCAGTCAGTCTTATTGGTGATGATAGATTCATGGTTGTCTATATATGTCCAACTTTTTAAGTCTCTATTTAAATACATTCCTAGTCTTTATATTCCTGAATATTCATTGTATAGCTTACTGCAAAACATAAGGACATTTTCATTCAAGGATGTAGTGCACTTGAAGCATATTCTTTCCATCCTGATACTCTCATCTATCCTCCTTCCTGTTATTATTCTTTGTCCCTCAGTTTTACTTCTACAATTATCATATGTAAATATAGACTTCTAGTATCTACATAAAATATATACGTTTTTTCTCTGCATTGTGACAAAAAGCTCCTGAGACTACAGCCTACATCTCCCAAATGCTGGGATGACAGGTGTACGTTAGTATGACCTTCAGTGCAAATGTAATTTGAACATTTCTGATTGTTGCTGGTATTGACTATTTTGTCGTACATCCATTCACATGTTAGACTTCATGTTTTGAGAACTACTAATTTTATTAGCATATGTAAAGTTTTTGTTGCTTCCACTTGGTGTTTTGTTGTTTTTCTTCCAATGCCACTCTTCTACAAATTTGCTACAAATTTTCTCCTATTGTGTATGTGGTCTGTTCAGTCTCACTGTTTACATGGCTATATAGCACCTTTTAATTTTCATGACATTGCCTATTATCAGTCCTACTTCTTGAGCAACTGGAGTTTTGTTCTATAGCGTGAAGTGTTTGCTTGCTTTTCTGTTTAGTGATTTGTGAAATTCAGCCTTTGATATACACAGAGCAAATTTTTGTGCATGGTGAGAACTCCAGATTTAGCTTTGCTTGTAGATGTCACATCTCCCCAATTCTTGGGGTTGCCTAAATGCTAATCCTGTCGCCCGAGAATCACCCTCTCACTTTTTCCACTCTCCTGCCTGAGAGCCTCCTGAAAACCAAATGGATATTCTTACCCTGACCACTAAGTTATGTCTTTGGATCTTGCTTAGCATAGTTTTGATTATATGACAAATTATCTTTTAAAAATCTCAGTATTTAGTGAGGCAAAACAGAGGAAAAGGATACTTGCTGCCAAGCTTGAGGACTGGTGTTTGATGCCTGGTATACATGTGGTAGAAATAGAGAAGCAACCTGGGTCACTAGTGAATAAATAGAGTCCTCTCCTTCTCCAGCAAACACCTGAGTGTTACCTGTCTGGAAGGATAATAAGAAATAGTGCTTGTCTTTCTTTTTTCTTCCCTCCTTCTTTCCTTTCTTCCTTATTTATTTATTTATTTATTTATTTATTTATTGTTCTTGAGGGAGGGACATTGAGGCTGGTCATGCTGGATGGCTTCATTTTTTTCTCCCCTCAGGAAATGACAAATTTGCCATCTGCTAATATTAAGGCATCTTTCTGAAGGCATTCTCCCTAGTGGGCAAGTTATTTGTGAGCTCTTCAAGAATGAATAATTATGTTGCAGAATGAACATGCCATGCATATTGTGATCAGTCCCCAAACAAACACAGTTCTCCAGACAGCCTGTTTTAAAGTCTATTGATTGAACAGATAAACAGATTGAGATGTCTTTAGTGTAGCCTGCCAGTTTCCCATCACAGCTAATCAGGGAAGAAACACTTTCCTGAGCATTAGAAGAGTTGAGTTTTTCCCACTGGGTATCTCTAGATACAGCATCTTTCTCTACAAGAAGGTACATATGGGGATAAAGTGTCTTTTTTTCTACAAAATTTAATTTCTTAAACTTACGTTATATTTGATATAAAAAGAAATGGAGTTTAAGACAGAAAAATTATAAACTGAAAAAATGTAATATCTTGAGGAAGAAAATTGATTTAAAATGAGTCTTTATGGAGGAGTAGAATCTACATAGTAATTCAAAGATAATTTAAACTGTTTTATACTGAAGATGTTTACTATGCTTACTGTCTAAGTTAGTTTTCATATTTTATAGTGGATTCTATATGATAAAATCTAGTAAGATAGTAAGTACAATCTTAGTGTGACTTAGTCTTCATACTTTAGTCTCCCTAATTTTTTATATATGCAATTTCCATTTAAATTTTATTAAGTAACTAGTTTATCCATTGCTGTGTCACAATCACTATAAAGCAGATGACTTTGAAATCTTGGTCATTATGATTTTTTTTTCTCTCAGAAATGTGTATGATCACATTCAGTTACATTTTTAAAAAAGAAAGATCAGGCAGAGACTATTGAAAAGCTGTTGTATAATTAGAATGTATTTTCTTTATCTCAGGCACCATAACAGCTGCTCAAAATCCAAATGTAAGCAATTTCGGACTCACAGTCTAGATGATGTAACGCCAATGAATGGAATAAAATTAAAGAGATTAACAAATGAAATCAATAGGGTAGATATCTTAAAGTACAATAGAACAAATGTCGAGAATTTCAATATGTAACCCACATTTCAACAGAAATCAAGGGGGAAAGATCCCAATGAGTTTCTTCCATCATTATTTTATAATTCACTGTTTGATTATGAAAAACATTTTATCACAACAGCAAAATATTATTTCTGAAAAAAGGGATGTTTATATTTTTAGATACCTCCTACTATGCATATTTAATTAGCTAAGGCTATAGGACATCTAGTAATTAAGTAGAGCTTATAAGTCATCAGTGAAAGCCAGCTACACAGAATAGCATAGTAGGAAACTGAAAGTCATTGAACCATTGTGACAAATTAAATCACAAGATTATGATGACTGGTTTCTTCAGTAATTAAATACAACTTCCTGTAAGAAAGAGTTCACACTGTAATGAAATGGACTGTCTTCAAAGTGACTCAAATGCTCATCCATATTTCTCCTCTGTCCTCCACGTCTGTCTTTTCAAAGCACAGAATATGTTATTTTTCCTTTATTATAAATAGCAGTTAATAGGTCTGCCCATGAATGCATACTTACTATCTTAAGAAGGTGAAAGATTCCTTTATGTAAACATAAATAAAATACCTATTTTGAATTTTTTTTAAATTCTGAATTATAAAAACAAAATACTTTGAAATTTCTGTTACATTTATTTGTGTGTGTACATAGACGTATTAACTGCTGGAAGACTGATGATAATTTGCAGAGCTCAGTTTTCTCCTTGCCCATGATGCTGAGAAACTGAATCCTAGTTCTGCAAGCTTGGGAATTATCTACTGAGCATCTCTCTGGCCCCTACTGAACTATTTTATGGATATTTAGAAACACTAGATCATATCACTTCATACCATTTTGTGGAGAAGTACCCATCAATCAAACATACATTTTTGGAAAGTTTTCTAAATAATATTAAACTATCTTCCAGACACAAAATAATGTATTCAATGACTATCTTTTCTGATTATTATATGTCAAAGTATAAGGCTATTGGGATCATCAGCAAGAGATAAAATATAATCCATGTAAGCAAAGAGTGGGCCAAAAATGAGTTCTTTAAATTTTCTAAGCTTTAGCAACATCCTGTCTGGATTATTTCCAAAAAGTATTATAAAATGTTTAAATCATTTAAAGTTTTCTGTATCATTTCTGAAACATCTTACGAAATGTTTAGGCCCTGGAAAGAGCATTGGGACACAGAGAACAAGATCAACTGTGTCATCCTCTGTGTTATTTATTTTAGAACCTGAGTCTGGGTCACTTTAGGATATATTCTCTCTTTTGGACAATAAAATGCCTTTTTTAGTGTGTCTAAAATTTCTGCTGATCTCAGGTACAGAGAAACATTTGATGTTGTCTAAAGTGCTAAGTGGCATGAACTCAAAACAGACACTTCAGTGACAGCTCTCCTAAGTGCAGAGCACGGCAAATTGTCAGTGAACCCTGGTGCAGATTCTTCAGCAATGAGTCTCCTTTGCTCAATCAAAAGTTGGTCCGTGCTGAACAGTGTGAACCTGGAAAGGAATGTCAATAAGGGCTCTCCTTGGTCAACGCAGTACAGGACAAATACCGCAACAGCTGGTAGACATTCCCTGAGCATCCCTTTCCACCTGAATCATCAGAGTTTAAAAAAAAAATCACTTATGGTGGAAACCTGAAAGTTAAACAAAACATATGCAGTGTTGTGAGTTGCTATTATTTCTAGAAAATCAAACCAATCCTGCTTGAGTTCAAATACAACACATATAGGAAGAGATGAGTTCTCAGTTGGAAAGTCAACATTTTCCTAATGCTTTCTGTTTTCTGTCTACACTTGAAGCCTAGCAATATGAAGTACTATGTCTCTGTTCTGAAGATGGAAAGACATGTAATGAGCCCTCCTCATTCTGAGGCTAGAAGATTAAAGCATATACCAGTTGGAACTAGGAGATTGTTTTTCCTTAACAAGATGAAATCAGAGGAATTCAGTGAATTTTCTTCTCTGCACATCACTGCTTTCTTCAAAGTATTTAAAACCTACACTAAAGTATCACATAATTCAGGAGGCCAGTGGCAGCTGTCACTAATGGTAGAAAATACATATTTCACATAGAAAAGTATGAAAGTGAGAAATGACTCTGAATTAGATATGCAGGGAAATAATCAAAGCTTGAAGTAAGGAAGTTTCTCCAAGTCTCACTTTAAAAATCATATGCCTTGATGCTAAGACTTTTAAACGCCAACCTGAAATAGACCCCAGGTGAGTCTCAAACTTTCCCTCCAGTGACAACAGCAGCAATCAGAAAGCCTATCTTTTCTGAGTATTTTGCTTTAAAGGATAAAGATATCAGGATCATCAGCAAAAAAATTTTGAAAAAAAACCCAATCAGTTCAGAAAGATTGGGGACAAGAAAGGATCCATCCAAGAAAACAAATTAGGATCCTTCTTTAAGCTTGAAAAGGCTGTTTGGGAATCCATCAACAGATATGGGATCTGGAAAGGGAAAGCAATCAGAGATATTTACAAGAGTCTTTTCATCAATGCCCAAAGATCTATCCAAAAGAGCTCTTGAAGAGCCACTTCTTGATATCCAGAGAGATCCTGCAAATGCAGCCCTTGTTACATATCAACTTATAGGATGGTCCGCTTACCACAGAGGAAGCAGGGATTTCTCTCTTAAAGAGATGTCACAGGAAATTTCATGCCCAAAAATTTTTATACTTTCCTTCACAACCAAAGCCTCTGTAGTGATTTCCACCCAAACCTAACCTGACCATGGCCACGTGCTACATAATTCGAGTGTTTGCATTTCATTGCAAGCTTCCCTGATTTTCTGATAATGGAGGTTTTTCCTTTGCCCAAGGCAAGATTCTAAATTGTCAGAGAGCCCAGTATTGCAATCCCTGGCACTAGCTCAAGGTTCCTGTTCAGAACTGTCACAAATCTTCAGACCCAGAGCCTACAAATGGTAGATAACAGTTAAGTCTGAAACTCACTTGCATTTCACTAGTGTTCATTAGCTATTGGCTCTGTTAGCTGGATACACTTCTTTTTCTGGAAAGTTATTTAACCTGTGAATCTCAAATACTTGTATAAAGCACATATATGTTTCAGTTTGTTATAGTGATGTCATAATTGTAATATTTTTTAATTTTTAATATGACATGATATAAGCCTTAGATTCAATGACTGAATTTTGAAAATGCTAAATGCTAAAATAAAATATTTGTATTTGTTACTATTATCATTGGAAAAGCTTCTAGAGATTTTGGGTTGGGTGAGCACAATCAATATCTCATTGTATCACTCTTCTATCAACTAACTGAAATTGTTCCCTGTGGTAGCTGATGAAGTCATTGTGACAACTCATTTCCTGACTATATTTTGGAAATGACTGAACCCTAGGGAGCCTCATTAGGTTAAAAAAAAATAAGTAGAAAAAAATTGGTCCAGACGAAATGTGTGTGCTTTTTAATTTCACCCAGAAAATATGCATATAAAAGCTTGGAATATCACTCGCACTGCAAGGTTCTAATCCTTTCCTGCTCTTACTGAACTCTCAGAGCTCATTCACTCATTTGTTTATTAAGAGAGTAGCTGTAGCTCAGGTTGGGTTCTACCTTATCATGTAGCTGAGACTGGCCTTGAACTCCTGCTGTCAAAACCCAACTGCTGAGATTCCAGGCCTGCCACCCCTGCCCTACTTTAGATGTTTTGTGAAAATAGCGTTTTGTAATAAGATGAATCTACAGGAAGGAGTGACTCAGAGCACTGGTTCAGGTTGACCTCTTTCCTGTGCTTCCTGTTTTCCTTACAAGAATGTATTTTTGGCAGGCAGTCTTGTTATAAACTGTCTGTGGTGGTTGTTTCATGACATTGTATTAAACTGCTAAAAAAGAGAGAACTCGGAGTTAGTGAATGACTAACCAGTGTTTTCATCCTGAATAATGATAGACCTACTAGACAGTCGTAACGAGATTTTCCATTTCTTCCCTGACAACAGCATATGGTTGTGATGTCAGAAGTGCTCTAAATAGACACATATACAAAGTCTAAATGTTCCAGGCTTGCTTATTTTCTTCCCAATGATCATCTCCAAACAAGAGTCTCAACTTGGGTCAGCTTCCTATTTTTAGAGGGAACTTTTGCTATAAGATTTCTTACCATGAAATTCCACCTTCTTTCTTGTTAATCTCAATTTTTTTCCAGAGTTAAAGCTTGTAGTCAAAAAGAATAAGAGATCAATCTAGTATGCCATTTGGAAACTTTGTTCTATTTAGGATGAGTAGTTTTCTCAAAGGGGAAACATATCGTGCCTCAGACTGAAACAAAATATTATTGCTGACAAGAAAGAGACTTTAAAATGAGCTCCTATGACAGCAAAGTGAATTTGAAGACAATAGAGAAGCTCGCGTCTCTCCAGTAAAATACATATTTCTGTCTATTGATCTGAGATATAAAGTACTTACCACTCTGCTATCAAAGTAACATGAAAATGCATTTCTACTCAGTCTCAGAGCTTGAGAAACGTATCTGTTTTACAGGGAACTCCACTCTGTGACTTCCTTGTCTATGTGATGAGATCTACTTACGAATCTACAATCACTCATGGAACAAATGGGTAAATGAAATGGACATTTTTACAATATTCTTGGTATTTCTATTAAGGGCTTAAATATTTTAGAGTATTTCATCAAGTGCATGCTTCATAGAGGTATTTAGGAATGTGTAATAGAGTGCAAAATGACAACCTCAAGACAGATGAGGCTTTAGTACACTGACTTAAATCAAATTAGTGACATTCAGATTAGTGTGAGCTGTGGGGAATTTGAAATATGAGCATAAAATCTGCAATTATTTACTTTTCTTTTCATTCTGTATTTTATTGCCATCAAAAGATTGCAAAATGATGTTTCAACTAACCTTTTAAGTTGTAATATAAAAACCTTTCAACTTCTCCATCCAGGTTTATAGATTACTGTGGACAACTGGTTATTCTTATTGACATTGTTTAAAAGTACTTTTCAATTAGAAGAATATTGATCTTGACCTTTCCTTTGTTTTGTTTACAATAAGTTCCTCAAACTAGAACAAAAAATGTTCAAGCTTTTCTACCTTCTGGAATTTGTGGTCGCAGGATTGATGCTTCACATGAAAAAGCTGGTTTTCTTGGGTACTTTTTCAGTGTTGAGTAAACAACTTAATAATGTGGAATAGTGTGCAAAATGTCAACCTCAAGATAGTACAGATGGTAAAGTGGCAAAAATAAAACAACAACAACAACAAAACACAAAACAACAACAAAACACAAAAACAAACATTTCTACTGCTATGTTCCAGCTTCACTGGGTCAAAACTAATTCAAAATATCTAAATTAGCTTTCTCAAAAGTTTAGCAACAAAGCAGCACAGAAGCAATTATGTATCATAAAAAATATTCCCTATTTATCAATCTGGTTTCAGGTCTAAGATCTAAATAAACATATATACTCGGTTGAGAAAGAAATTTTCTCTTGAGATTCAATTTCTTCATATCTAAAAGTAATGAAATTGTTTTATCAACATCTACAGCCATTGCTTAATTAATGAGTTCAACATGTGTAATAAGCTGGTTTCATTAAACTTACTATCAGAGAAATATTGACTGACATAAATTTAACTAACTAATCTTTTCCAAGGGAGAATAGAATTCAATGGGCAAATGAGAGTATCTTCCAAAAGTAATACTGAGGAAGGAGGAGACCACACACCTTCTTCAGAATGAGGTGATCAGAGAAGGGTAGTAAATGTAGGCGGTCATTGCTCTCTGTCTATGCAATTGTCTTTCATTTTATTTTCTCTGTCAAATAGAAGATACTAATAAGATTCAGGTCTTGATAGAGCAATGAAATGGAAGTAGGTTGCTTCTGCACTGCCTGTGACTGACGTTACTTGGGGAGGAACAACTATTTTAGGATTGCTTTTCAAATAACAAATAAACTTTCTTGTGAAGTTGGAAGACATGTCTACAAGGCTTCTATTAACATCTGCTACTATCAATAAATCTCATGGTAATTTGTGAGACTGTACTAGGAAAGAGGAAAGGAGTGAACATTTGTATCTTTTGTCTAGAACATAATGAGACATTCAGAACATGGGAGAAAACATAAACAATAGATAAATTCATGCTGAGGATTCATGCTTTACAGATCACATCTATTTTGTCATATTTTATTATGTACGTTATGTAGGTAATGTCTACTAATAAAGAATAATAATTATTTTTATCATTTACTTACATATTCTTATTCCTCATTGAGATAATTTCTGCTTTTGTCTCGGATATCTTGCCTTGCTTCCAAACATAGCAAATAATTTCTAGTTTTTTGTGGAATGTAGTTATTTTTATGACTTCATTCTAGGAGTATTCATTTTATCAAAATATTTTTCAAGTGAGTTACTCATTCACATTCACATTTATGATGTTCTCAGATAAGATTACTGAACCAAAAGCCTTGGCTAATGATGTATGTATTTATCATCTTCAAATTTAGTCTGCATTCATCTATGCCAAGCAAATTTCTCTTTCACTTTTGCTCTGACTAGAAAATATTTTCATTCACGATTGTTGTTACAATGTATCAAATATCTCAAAAAATTGTTGTATTAGACATTTTCAAACTTTATAAACTTAAGAAGGTCATAATCTCAATTCTTAAGTTTAAAAAAATAAATAAATGAAAATTTTAAAAAATAGAAACAAAAAAATAGCAGATGGTAGGGGAGAAACAATGTGGCTATGGTTTCGTCTACTGTGCTTGAAAGCCAACTTGTAGGACCTAGAGAAAGCATTGTTATTTGAATGGATAAAGTGGTGACTACTTTCTTCTACCTCTGCCTATCACTTTGACAGTTAGATAACGTTTTTCTTCCCAAGAAGCATTGAAAGCCTTAGTCGCCCAAGAAATAAATGAACTACCTAACATAAAAATATAAAGATATTTGCATTATTTTATTGTCTTCTAGGTTTTAAAATAAAATTATTATTTTATATGGTTGCAATATTTATAAAGATACACATAATACATATACATGTGTTTGCTTCTTAATGCTTGTCTATGTTTGTGTGTAAATACAACATTCGAAACTATGACCATAATAAATTCATTTAAAATGTTCTTTAATGAAGCCATAAGTCATGAATGTGGTCTCACATATTTCCATTCTGAGTCTTGTCCCCTAATTGTATAAACTGTCTTTTATACATTTCAGTTTGCCTATTATATAGGGCAATGTTATGACATCTGCTGAATGAATTCATTCGCTCTGTCATGTTTCTTATTTATTCCATATGTCTGTCATAGACAGCATATCAGATTCTAAATGTGGATGCCATATGATGCTGATATTGATTATTTGTTTGAAGCAAATATCACAAGGAATGACAGATACTTTTCTATTCCCAGGAAATAGAGCCTCAAGTCTAGTAAACCAGAATGAGTACCAAGTTCTTCATCAATGGGTGGAGATGTTGTCTCCAAAAGGAAAACTCCTACACAGTAGAAACTTCTTTTCTGATCTAAAATCCTAGTATTCCATTTTGAGTGTCACACGCATTCTTCTGTATAGCTATCATCAACAAGGAAATAACCATGCTCTTGGGTATTCTGCAGGAGAAAGCCTTCAACAAACTCCCCAGTGATAAAAATTTTCCTAGGACAGTCATCATTTTTGTTTTGTTAGGAGATGGAAAATTAAGCAGAGGTTGAGTGAAGAGGAGGCCTTTGTACACGTGAGAGCTCATGGAGAAATAGTCTGGATTACAGCCAAGCAGTACTTGATACTGTTGCTTCTGTGCCGAAGCCCAAAATAACCAAACATGGAAAAGCTAGAAGTCTTTCTTTCTCCAACGTGCACAAAATACTTGTTTACAGCATAGTATCTAGAAATACCACTGCCAAACAACACTAAATTATATCAGCACCAATGACAGTTTATATTCAGGGGAAATAATACTTGGAGACAGTACTAGCCACTCATAGCCAAGATAAACGAACACATTTGCTGTCATGCGTACAAAGCACACATTTCTAAAGCCTCCTATGATTAGAGACATACAGATTGGTTCTTAGACTTTGCAAATCATGGGCATGAAAATTATATCCTCGGGCTAAAAGACACATTTTTCAAACAGAAGCATTCAAAAATCTGTGTATTGCAGAACCTTAAAAAAAAATCCCTTTTAAAAAAATTCCACAGTGTTTACCATGTGCTGAAAAGTTTGATGAGCATTCGGTGTTTTATTTATAGTCATGAGTCACCAGAGTTTTGAAATGGTTAACACTAAAAACACCTAACATGTCCAACAGTGAGAAAGGCACTGGGGAAACCTGGTTTCCATAGAATGATGACTCATTCTATTCATCTTTTTCAAAAATATATTAACAAATAGCATTTTATAATGAATTATTTTTATATAATCCTTTCTACCTACACATACACACTAAGCTAGTAAGAATACCGTGTCTTAATATCTGTTCAGCATGAGGGAGTTTTAATGACAAGCAATAGGTAAATGTCAATATGGGTGAGAGATTATATTACTGTTATTTATAAACTACAAAGGAAGTCATACAATTTGCCAAAATTACTTTTCAGCAAAGGAAAAAGCCAAGCGTTTGGAAAGCATTTATAAGTTAATGTGATCCACTTCACACCCACAGTTTCTCTGCACTCTCAATTACTTATAAGTTTTCCATCCACCCACAGGACTCTCCTCTGGGTGACTGTGGTTAAGGAAATATCCTGAAATCCTTCTACTTGATAAATACCATTTAAAAATATCTAAACTAACTAAAATAATGTGTGTATGTTTTGTTTCTTAAACCACAGAAAGATTAAAGTATGAAAATTTTGCAGTTATTTAAAAATCAAGCAAATTGATAATATAAGTCAGTCTAAAAATGTCATGCTTAAATTATTTAATACATTTAATAAGTGATAAGTGAACTATCATAAGTAACTATTGGCAATTGCTAAACATCAAATAAATATGAATGATATGAATGATTTCTAAGTTATCATTTGTGTCTGAGCAGCAAATGTGAAAATTATATGGCTTGCAGAATTTACCCCAATTAAGAGAAGCAACTTTTTATTGTATGGTCTGTTATAATTTCCAACATTAACAGAATATACAAAATGATGTGCCTTGAAATGATACAAATATTTAAAAAGGTCCCAGAAATATGTTTGAGTGCAAGTGTAGTAGAATAAAAATAAAATAAAAAGTCAAATAAAACTCAGCTAGTGACATTCAGGCAGAAAAAAAAAAGAGGTGTCTATGTTTATTTCTAGAGGGAAAAAAACAAGAGGAATTAAGGCATAGCTTTTATGTTTCTTATCAGGGGCCATAGTAAAACTGGAGAGCATCTTTCTTATCAGTCCATGGTAAACAGCTTGTCAACCTCATTCAAAACTGAATGGCTTATGAAGGTTGAATTTTGTCAATTCTAGCCTTTTATTTCCTAGTTCAAGGCCAAATTATATCCTGAAGCAATCAGGATACAAAACTATGGATCCATTCAATGCAATTTCTATTGATAAATGCATTATATATACATTTGTACACACACACACACACACACACACACACACACACATATGATATATATATATCAATGTGCATTTATGTACCAAGGGTTGCCCTGAGACTCCTATGCAATTAATTCACTGATAAAATACTGTTGTGGAAAAATTGAAATGGAATGTTTCCTATCAATTACTGAGAGCTGGATCTGTTCACTCAGTTGCTACTCCCGCCGTGCAGTCTGCAAGCCAACCTCTACTGATTGTCTCCCTCTTAGCTGCCCTCTCCCTTTCCACGCGTTCCCCTAGGTGGTAGTTACCACACCTGGCACACACACACACACACACACACACACACACACACACACACACACACACACACATTCTCACTTCACGCGGGCAACAGAACCAGATCCGCACGCTCCAACGGCCACTCATCCATTTCTTTCACACACTGTCCTCTTTAGCTCACTACAATCAAAGTTCCAGAAACTTGTAATTTAGCAATTAGATTTATATATTCAATTCTCAATGCACAATTCATCCACACAATAAATTCACTGTAAACCACCCACGTAGACCAGGTAAAATATCTAGGTCACCTAAATCTGAACCACCCTCCTCCAGAGACTCCATCTGGATCCCCTCCTTCTTCCTCTCTCCTGTCCTACAAAAGCTTTTCCCCACCCCACTCTCTACAGTCCAGTCATGTATTGCAGTGAAATCAAAATATATATCACCCTTTCTGTTTAATTAAAAAATTCTGCCAAATTTAACCTGTGCACAACTATTACCATTTGAAAATTATCTAAATGACTATGTTTTCTCAAAGTTTATTAGCTTGGGTTAGCTATGATACTAAATTAGTCTTCAACTCCGTCAGAAATCTGAGGACAACTAATATTACCTGAAATTACGAGAAGCACGAAACATAGCTTGTAAAACGTAACCAATTTAAAGAGACTGCTGGTCACCTGGACAGTTCCTCATTTCTCAACACATTGGAGCATCAATCGTCAGCCTTCTGACCCAGGATCATCTGATAGACCTTTGTAATGCAGAATTTTGAAAGGCTGATAATTCTGGCTTGGCAAACATTATCAGTCCACTATACTGCATAATGTGTCTCGTTCTGGACAGTATTTGCTTGTAGATAAATTGAGGCAATTCTTGCCCAGTGGCTGTCTCACCATAATTGGAACAACTCCACTGATGCTCAATTTCTTCTTAGAATCCAAGAAGGGGTCCTGTCAAGAGCACACATGTCTCTAGTCAAATGATCTTTAATAAAGGAATATCCATAAATGTCGTATCCTGTGGAGTTCTGATGCCTTTGAAGACCATCTATCAATGCAAAGCTTTTCTGAACTGTTAGGCCTTGACTAGTCTCGGCCATTTCTAATTGAACTATCTCAAAAAACACCCTTTTAATTACTCAGAACCATGAATTTTTTATCTGGCTCTTTAGCTTGTACTGCTAATCATCTAAAAACAGTTTATAATCATAGTTGTAGGACTGGGTCTAAGCCATGTACTTTTAAAAATTTTGCAACAAATAAGTTCTATACCAAACATGGGACCTTAGCTGAGTTACCAAATGAGATTATGGCTGTACAAATCAATCTAGCTAATTCCTCCCTGTTCGATTATGACCATTTCTAAATTCCTCAAGAAAACATTAAAATAACCACCTTCAGCTCCCCAAAGTCCAGGGAATTTAAGAAACAACTCTTCAATGGCTTTTTCAAGCTGTATGTGGGCATTGAGATATCATGGGGGTGGGTATAGGAAAAATGGAGGAGTTGTTTGGCTTTAAGAAGGCCACCCAAAGATTGTTGTGACCTCTGTTGTCTGCCTTGACTGGATCTGGCTGAAAGTCCCTGAGATCAGGAATCCAAGCAGGCCAGTTCAGCATTCTGTTGACGAGCTTCATGAAAGCTGCACATTCTGAAATGTATAAATCTCAAAACAAAATCTTAGCATCATCCAGATAACCTTTTGTTTGATTCTCTTGAATCTAGATTTTTTTTAGGCGGTCTCCCTCTTCAAGTCTGATCCATATTAACTCTGGAAGGTGTTCAGAGCCTAATCACTCATTTCAAAACACAAAGGCAAAACCTTTCTCCCAAAATACCGTATTCTTTAGTCTGTAGACAGAAAAGCTTGTCTCTTGTACTCTCTCCCAGAGGAATACTATAACAAGACACAAAATCACACCCATCATGAAAATTAAAACAATTTTAAAAAGAGAAGTAAAATGAACAATAGTGTATGAGCCTGTTTAGGCCTTTCTAATCTGTCATATCTGGAAATTAACCCAAAATTTCTATGGACCTCATGTTAAGAGGACCTGAGCTTCCTGTTGTGGTAAATATCAAAAATAACCGCAAACCCTCACTAGCCTGCATCATCGAGCCATATGGCCTTTATCAGGGTAGTTCATAAAACAAAGTAAACATTTTCTATTAAATCCAATAACAGTAAGAAGTCAACAACTTTTCAAACCAGGACTTTAGCTCAAAATACATTGATCTGTTAAGGTCTCTACTTGAAACATCAGATTTTTATTTATTAATAACTTCCATAATATATGTCTGTATTCACTCTGTCTGGAGTACAGACTTCTATTTTTAATAACCTTATTAACTTGTAAATATCACTACTCTACTTGGCATTAGTGACCAATTTTCCCTAATTTAGGTGAAAATTCTCACGTGATTTGGGTAAACAGTACTTTTCACAGCAGGGGACCTACAGCCTGCAAGCCTAGACTGCTTCTGGTGGTGCTGGCTCCCTCTTACTAGAAATAGAACTTTCTCTTCAACTCTTAGGCTGATAACCTTGACTTTCTAGTGGAATCTTGCCTACCCATCTTTCATGATGGGTGTGATATTTGAGTCTTGTTAAAGTCTTCCTCTGGGAGAGAGTACAAACTACTGGTTCAGTGGTTTGTCACCTGTTGCGTTAAAAATAAAAATGTGCTCAAACCGTTTCCTGATTGATCATACCCTGGTGGTCTCACTCCCTTGCTAGTTCCTGCTCCAGCAGATCATTGGAACCAGCGCCAATTTGTCTCAGATTAGTATTTCTCTGGGCAGCTCTCTGCTAGCCCCAAACTCTCTCGTTCTAGTTACCGGGTCAAATCAGGGCTCGGGAAGCCCAGCAGCACCTGGCCTATGGCGGCTCCCTGCCGTGGACTCTGCTCACACTCGCAGCAAGCGCCCACTGAGAGTTAAAGTATAAACTCCCAACTACCCGGCAAAATCAAGTCCCAACAAACTGGAACCCAACAACCAGATTTATATGTTAAATGCTCAATGTACAATATTCTACACAGTTAACTAACAACCAATTGGTAAGGATGTAAACCGCCCACCTAAGTAAGATATATTTTGTTCATCTAGACGTACAAAGTCCTGTATTCGTCCATCCCTTGAGAATAGTCGTAACAACCTGTAGATGTACAGAGAAAAATCTTAACATCCGGTCACATGTTCTCCCAGCTGCTCCCTCTCCTCTGCCTCTGGTCTCCTCCTCCCTAACACTTTTCTCCTACCCACCCTTCCTTCTCATTCAATAACAGGCGTCATTCTATCCTGTACCTGCCTTCACCGACATAATGACACCAACAAAATCCTCTCAAAAAATGTCTTTAATAGATAGCAGCAGTTGGCGGGTAAAGATATCTACCTGACAACCTGAGCTGCATTGCTGGGATCTGTCCAGTAAAGGAAGTGAAACGGTTCCTATTAATTTATTTGTGACTTCAACATTCACACTGTGTCATACATGTACCCCAACACAGACCCATCTATACTTAAAAATTATTAAAACGTAATGTGAAGCGTTGAAATTCATATTCAACATATAATGTTTTAAACTCTAGTTTTATAGACAAGAGAAATATCCACGCAATGATTTTGCATTTCACCAAGGAGAAACCTACATGCTGACCTGAGATAGCCTTTATAATCTTTCTGTGAGGTATCTGCTAAAAGATGATAATTTATTAGATGATTTTTTTTAGAAAGAACAAAATTAGATTTCTTTCTTTTTGCAAATCTCTATATTTTGTTAAAATATTCCGATCAATTGACTAAATATGTTAGACGAAAGATAAGTATACTTTTCATTTGTCTTGTAGTTTTTAATTAGATACAAGTTTAACATATCTACAAACATCTGTTTTACTCCCAGAAAGTTATAATAATGAGACCTCTAGATGAACACATTAACATTGGGGAAAAACTGGTATCCGCATTGTGATTTTATCATGTCCTAAGTATGAGCATGAATTTTACTTATAATAGTAAATTTCTATTTGACAGTAAACAAGGAAATAGTAAAATTACGATCTAGAACATGATAAAGTTAGAAGTACTACCCTGACATCTTTGGGTATGCAGCACACACAGTTTCATCCAATTGGGAGAACTGGGTGTCATAATTGAATATCCATCTGAGCAGGTAGTCACTGCCATTCTCCCAGACTGAAAATAGAGAACAAGTGTTATATGACACCGAGTTCAGGCAAAGCACTCAAATGACTAGAATTAAATAAGATAATGGTTTTAAGGAGGATAAAGAAAGGACAAAATAAGTCAATACCATGTGAATTAAATCTAAGAACCAGTGGAATATAGCTTTATAAAAAAAGAAGGTGGGGCCAAGCCTCAGTAGAAACAAGCTCAGAAATGTGGAAGGAACCGTAAACATTCCACTTTGATTATACACATTCATGGCAAGACAATCATAAAACCTGTTTAGTTTCATTGGTGCACTAAGACTTTCGGTGTGAGCTCAAAACCATTCTCTTTGATCTCTGTTCTGATCCTGCAGTTCTTGCTCTAATGCTCAGATGAATTAAGTTATGCATATTATGCCTGGAAATTTTACATTGGTTTCCAGGCTATTCTTTCCTCTTTAGAGTTAAGGCAAACATGTTACTGTCCAAATAGAGTGTGTGGACTATGTGACCATTACAAAATAATGTTATAGTATTTTAGTAGTTTCTCTTTTAATAGTTGAAGGCATAATCATTAAAGAAAACCTCAATGTGATAGGATGTATCACTAACAAGATAGAAAATTGCATTCATAAATTTGTATGTATCATTAATAGGATTGTCATGCATGATCAAGCACTGACTTCCATGTTTCTAGATATGAAACAGTTCTGTGTCCAGTGCTCATAAGAAACAGTACCCATACCTTACAAATGGGCCCTATATATAAAGGTTTCTACCACAAAGAGAATGTGCTTCTTCCTAGGTTTCTTAACAACCCAGTATTTGTGGATTGTTTTCTTTTTTTATTCTATTTTCTTTTACTTTTTCTAAATTTTTTATTAGATATATTTCTTTACTTACATTTCAAATGTTATTCCGCTTCCCAGTTTCCTGTCCATAAGTCACCACTCCTCCACTCCCCCTCCCCCATAGGGGTATTTCCCCCCTTATCCATCCCCTTACCACACCCCTAGACATTCCCCTGCACTGGGGGTCCAACCTGGACAGGACCAAGGGCTTCCCCTTCCACTGGTGCCCAACAAGGCTATTCTCTGCTACATATGCAGTTGGAGACCTGGGTCAGTCCATGTATAGTCTTTAGGTAGTGATTTAGTCCCTGGAAGCTCTGGTTGGTTGTCATTGTTGTTTTTATGGGATCGCAAGCTCCTTTATGAATTTTAGTGTTCTTAGGAGTTTTACAGATTGAGCTTGACCCCAGAGTCAAATCTCTTTAGATTTAGAGTGTAGAAATCCCTACTGTTATTCAACATTATCCTACAGTTAGTTATGAGTATATTTACCTTGGCTTATCATTGAAAGTTTTTACAATTTAAGAGAGCTTACACTCAGTTAATTTATTTCAAAAAGTAGTATCTATAAGTATTGACTTAAAAGGAAAACTAAAATGTTAAAGTAAATTCCTAAAATAATGTTAAAACCAAAACATATTGGATGTTGAGAATTAAACTATCTGTGAGAGGGTTCTTTTATATATGTTAGGTGCTAAAGTTGCTTTAAGAGTTCTTTATAAAATTAATTTATTTATTCACTTTATATCCCAGTACCCCTTCATGCAGATCTTCCCCCATTCTCCCTCCCTTTATCTTCTTAGACGGGTGAGGCCCCCTGCACGGCTTGTACATCAGGTATAGGGATTGCAGGGGCAAAAGCACAGAAAACACCTTCAAAGAGATCTTCATCTTTTTTTTTTTTATTTTGTTAGGAGCTGGGCACGAACCCAGGGCCTACCTAGCAGCTTGCTGAGCAAGTGCTCTACCACTGAGCTAAATCCCCAACCCTCTTTATCTTTTAATATCGTGTGCGTCCAACTAGTGTTTCCTCTTATCTGTTGAAAGTGGAGAACTTCCAAATTGCACATTATCATAATCATAATTGAAGTCTGTCAGTGTTTATCCAAAGGGAAATATATACATAGCAAACAAAAGCCACCGAATTATAGGACAGATGAAATCAGGAAATGACCCCTGCATGTGCAGCACTGAATTTTACCAAAACTTCACAAGTATAACCCAAACCTTTTTTTTATTTGAAAAGTACCAGTCTATCCAAATACGGGTTATGGAGACCCTGAGGGGATCTGGACCACTTTTTTCGCAATCACCCTGAGTAAATTATCAAACACAGTAGACATTTAGAGGAGCACCAATAAATATCTCATGAATCTCTTGAGCATCATTCTGATTTCTGAGTTTTATAAGGATTGCTCGGTTCGGCTTGTGAATGGTCTGGTCACTATAGAGAGAAATCAGTGTAGGTTTTATGGTACCTATGAGCTTTCATGCTATGTTCTGCAATTAGCATAAAATGTTGAATTAACAGCGGTATAATCAATGGAATAACTTAACTAGACTGCTCTGAATGTATACTTCTTCTCTTCCAGAGGGATCTTTTAGACCAATGTTACCCAGCAATTTAATGTTAAATGTGTCAAGTCTATTGCAAGAAGTTTTATACTTTTATAAAAGGATATAACTGTGGAATGGTGGGATAAATGTAAAAGTACTCATATTCAATTATATTTGGTAAAAGCACAGAAAAATCCATGAGTATTTGTTCCTGTCTTTCCATAACAATACAAAAGTCAAATGTCTTCAGAATCTGGGACTTTGGATGCTTTTAAGAGAGGACATGATTAGAAATTATGACTGTATCCATTCACCGTACACAGGGAGCCCCGATTCAGACCTACTCAGGCATTAGGAAGTAATAGGATAAACCATCAAAACTTTGTATGAATTTTTATCCCCACTTTCTCTGATACACAGGGTGCCTGATTATAAGAAATTTATTCAGTGCAGGCAGTAGTTGAACAGTAAAATATAATCACTCATGCTGCCAAGAGGCAATCTGTTGGTCACCTCCACTCAATTCCTAATTCAACAATTCAAGAGCCAAAATGCATTTCGAGATCATCATGGAGGTCGCTTTTAATTACTATGATGAGAAAAGTGCTTATTTCGTCATCATATTAAAACTCTCTATTAACAGTGACAGGAAGAACTGAGGTAATGATGATATTAACTGAAGAAATGATGTCGGATGTAGCCAATTTTAAACACTTTAGAGGCTTTACTACGTACCAAGCTCTCTCCACTTCTCAGGACTATTTTAGTAATAAGGGCAAACCCTAGAGACGCATGTGGATGGGATGGCAAGCCAGGTAGAAGGGGAAGCCAGGGAACCTTCAGAGTTTTAAACACTAAAGATATAGAGGTTCTGTTCCCAGGAACTTCAGCACCACGGATCTGATTCTCTTCGCCTCTGTGGACTCTGAACTCAAATTAAAGTGCACAAACCCATACTCACACATACACATATATACATAACATAAAAGAACAAAACAAAAAAAAAAAAAAGAGCTGAAGGGGCTTTCAACCGTATCAGAACAACAATGCCAACCAACCAGAGCTTTCAGGGACTAAGCCACTACCCAAAGACTATACATGGACTGACCCTGGGCTCCAACTGCATATGTAGCAGAGAATAGCATTGTTGGGACACCAGTGGAAGGGGAAGCCTTTGGTCCTGTCGAGGTTGGACCCCCAGTGCAGGGGAATGTCTGGGGTTGCGGTAAGGAGGTAGATAAGGGGGGAAATACCGGTATGTCGGAGGGGGAGGAGATAGGGAGCTTATGGGCAGGAAAACCGGAAAAGGAATAACATTTGAAATGTAAATAAATATATCTAATAAAAATGATAAAAAAGAACAAAAAAATTTAAAATAAATTCTGAAGAGTTAATCATTTAACCACATTTCCCCCTGCCAGCTATTTCAATGTTTCTAAAATACCGTTGACCCTGTTACATAAATTAAACATTTTATTTTTATTTTTGCTTTTCTAGGTTAACCCAATGTGTCTTTTGAGGATAAAATTTCAGGCCATTACACAATATGACTGTTTATAGTCACCAAATCTCTGGCTTTTGCAAAATATTTTCAAGACGTAGGGCAACTGACAATATTTTTATAGATCTTTTACTCACTGTTTCTTGCTATTGCACTCTTTTCAACTCAAAAATCTTTCTCTTAAGAAGAATGTCAGGCCTCGGGATCTGGCTTATTTTACCTTTAATGTCAAATTCATTTAAAATTTTCTCTGAGAGCTACTCTTTTAAAATAATTCAAATGTATATTCCCTGCCAATGCAAAAAGGACAATCATTTCACTTTAACATTCAAACATTTTTATTATTATTATTATTTTAAAAGAGGTCCGTTTTGGTTTCTCCAGTGCCTTTGGCCTTGAAAACTGTTGGTATGAAACAGACCTCATTTATATTGCCTTTCTTAGACTTGACTACCAACAATTTTTATGAGAATCGTATCTGTTTTAGATAAGATTTAAAGGAAAGAAAAATGTTACCAAATCCTCTGTGGGAATTTTCCAGATGGCAAAACAGAACGACATGCAAATTCTTCCTTAATATGTATCCCTCTACGCTGTTTCCTGAGAAAATCAAGTACTGTAGAAACTGAGCAAAGGACTCTCTGACTCTATGTCTGCCCTAGGGGCTAAACTGAAACTGGGTAGTGGTAAAAGCCAGGTAACAGAAGTTAACTGAACTGGCTTACTCCATACTTGGCCTCAGTGCCTGAGCCTCGCCTAACTACCACACTCCTGTAGCCTAAATTTAGTCTAAGCTCTCCATTCACTGCAGTTATTCTTATTTTTTGTTGTTGTTGTTGTTTTTATTTTCTGAAGCAGGATTTGTCTATGTAGCCATGACTGTCCTGGAGCTTGCTACGTAGAGCATGCGGGGCTCAAACTTAGAGATCCTCAGGTCTCTGACTCTTGAGTACTGTGGCTAAAGGTGTGTGCCAACATTACCAGAACTTCTTCTCGATTCCTTTCATTCACTACTCTCGATGTCTTCATAATTAATATTTCTTTATTTCCCCACAAATTATTATATGTTGTGATTTAAAATCATCTAATTCCTATTCTGAATTATCTTGATTTTGGAGTTTCTTAGCTAAGTATTACTTTCAAGTTCAGAACTGTATCACATATATCTAGATTGTCATTGTGCATTCTGTAGGAAAGTATCACCTATTTCTGAAGGTGTGCGACATTAACGATAAGTAGCAAAAAATACCTAGTGATTTGAAATAAAAGAGGAAAGGGCAAGGGGAGATGATAGATGCTCTCAGAACTTTTAGCAATTTTAGGAAATTTGGGGAAAACTTTTTTCAGACAAAATGGAGCCACAGCAGAGATGACCTCACAGAGACCACAGAGGCTGTGAGAGCATGCACAAGACCAATAGAAGCTCAAGCCAGATAAAGTCCCAGCACAGAGGAGGGAAAGTGGGTACAAAGTCTCACTTCTAACCAACATGCATTTGTAAATGATAACTTCCGAGAATGGGACCGTTTTTCTTTAAGAGATTGATACTGTGTAGACTAAACCACACTCTAGGGCAAGTTGCAAATTAGACTCCATGTTTTTTAGAGGATATTGCTGCTGCTGCTGCTGCTGCTGCTGCTGATGTTGATGATGATGATGTTGATGATGATGATGATGAAGAAGAAGAAGAAGAAGAAGGAGAAGGAGAAGGAGAAGGAGAAGGAGAAGGAGAAGGAGAAGAAGAAGAAGAAGATGATGATGTCATAACTTCCTTCTTTTTTATTTTAAAAGAGAAAAAATATGGTTTGGTGGCGAGGGTATAATCTGGGAGGAGCATGGCTGGGGCAGATGGAAAAGAATATGATGAAAATATACAAATGAAGAAAAATGGAAAGATTTACTCTTTCATCATAAATCTCAAGCAATGAAATTTGAGCGTGATTTTACAATTAGCAATAAAGGAATGGAATAAAGTCACAACGTTGCCAACGTTTAATTCAATGTGTTGCTAGGTGGGTTTAATGAAGCACTGTAAGCGAAAGTACTCCAATACTACTCCAATTGTAAAATTTCACATAACTAGATAGGATATTTAGTCCCCTTTTAAATGAAATGATGTAATTCTGTGAAAAGCAGTGAGGTTTTCCTTTTAACACAGACTGTAGTTTTAGAGATGTTCATCGTTCATTTATTTAAAAATTCACAGAAAAGATGAAAAAGAGTGTTACACAATACCATGCTGTAGAGATGAGATATTTTAGCAATTATCAAGTCTGGCTCATATCCCACGTTTATACTTCCCAAAGGAGTGATTACAGGGAAACAAATTCTTCCCTCCAGAACTTGGTATTTGCAGATATCAATGCTATTTTCATTGAAGAAACAGAGAAAAATATAAATAACACTTACATTTTATAACATATAAGTAATAAACAGTAAGTGCTTTAGTCTGTAAAGTTTAGAGTTATGGTCTGCCTAATAAATATTATGATTTTCTCAGTTTTAATCAATTTATTTGATCACAATAGGACAGGGATCCAGATACTGGCACAAACCCTTTTCAACAATTATGACTGTCATTTGAACACAGCATTTTAAGAATTTTACTTTTTTTTAATTGAAAGAACAGAATATTCAGTTTCCTTCTCTAATGTTCATATTTTATTTGATACTTTTTTTCAGATTTTATTTGAACTTTTACTTAGGTTTATTTTATTTTTAGTCTGATCACACCCCCTCCATAAAGCTTAGGCAATGAACAACAGTTCTTAGAAATAGCTAGTTGTCACATGGTTACCACTCCATTATCATTAACTGCTATTTAGGGTGACAATATTCACATTGTTAATTATGTCTCCCTTAAAGCACATATCAGCCTTCATTCTCAACCAAAGTCTCTGTAGTTGAAGAATACATGAAGACAGAACCACAGAAGTTGCTGAAGTGCGGGGAGGCGAGCACATGTGTGACACACACTAGCAAATGTGCTGCGGTGAGTAAGCATTTGAAATAGAATTGTCCTTTTGTTCAACGGCATTCAAACTGAGAGTCCAACTTGTTCCTTTTTATTTCTGCAGTACAATTTGATGGAAATGAGTCAGGGTGCTATAACGATCATTCAAAAGAGACTCGAGCGTGCTGATGTCATCCTTTATTTAAATCCTAGTTTTCTTTTATGAGCATCTGCCCACTGACGTTACTCACCAAGTATAGAATAAGAGAATAATGAGGTCTTTTGGAAAGAGACACCAGCCATATACTCGGAAATAACGATAACATCTTGGGAAAAGAATAACAAGTGCTACTGCCTAGTATTCCACAAATACAAATACAAAATAGACGCGTTTTAAGCATCATTTATCCTCACCAAATAATTGTAAGGACATCATCCGTTCAGCTGCTCCAATTTAATAAATTTATGCTAAGTTCCTGGACCTGTGTCTAGGTGGTAGGAAAAACATAATTTCTTTTAGCTCCCTCAGTGTATAATCAATGGACACAATACCCATTTTTTTCTTTCTTATGATTCTTTAGAGTAATGTGGAAGAAATAATTAGGAAGCAGCACTAATAAGTCCTGTGATTGATGCACTGTATCTGTTTGAGGGATACAATTCATTCTTCAGGATTTAGGAGAAGGGTAAACTCTGACCCAGGAGTGTGGTAACGCCCCTCTGTAGCTGCCACACTGCAAAGCATCACCAGAAAATGAATTTTCGCTGAGCTTGGAAGAAACCTTTACATTACAATAGTATATAGTATTCCAGAAGAGGTAGGAAAAATCGGGAGTGAAGGAAGTATTTTTAAAAAGGCATTAAAGTCCATGGAAAGAAATATAAAAATGCTGCCGGGTGATTAGAATATGATCAGTGGGCGTACAGTGTGAAGCAATCAGAGAAGCCGAGCTAGAACTGATGAGAGAGGCAACACTGCTGTTTCTTTAAGACCACAGAGACAAACAGTGAGAAACTGCCAATGATTAGAAGCAAGGATATACACTGACTTTGAGAAACTCCACTCTGGAATGTATAGTACTTGAAATAGCGTGTAATTGGAATATATGCACAGATGCACAAGTCAGAAAACCATTATACATCTGCTTTCTCTACCTAAAACAGTGTGTTTTATGAAAAGTTCTCATTACTGTAGATTTTAGTCTATTTTCAGTTGAAGTTTTTTTTTTCTGCTTGAATATCATCTTTTAAAAGAAATAGCACACGAGGTCACATAATATTTTTTTTTAGTTTTTGCGATATATTTTATGTAAATACCTGATATTTTTACTTAGGCTACAGTAAATAGCAAGGAATTAAGAGATGAACATAATGCAGAAATTGTCTCACTATTGAACTCCAATAAAGGAGCCCATGATCATAAAGAGAACTTAAATAAATTTCAAAACAGTTAGAGATGGGTTAATTTGTTAATAGAGAACAAATCAAAATATTACCACACACATTCTCCAGTTCCCTTCTACAAATAACTGGTTGACAAGAAAGACCAATCAATGGGCTAGTCTTGAAGCCATCTGACAATGGTGTTAACTATCCAGAAAGTAGGCAAGTTATCACAAAATTCAGGCAAAACATGCTTGTTGCCTTGGGAACATCCTGCCAGTAAGGCCAGATCCTTAAACCACAGGAATATGTATGGAAGAACTTGCTTTGTTCTAGACAAGAAGCAGTATAAAGGGAAATACTGACCCATGCCTGGATTTCTCCTTTTTAACTATTTTTGAGGGAGTGGGGGTGGACATCTATTTATTTATTTATTTTTCGCTTTTGTATTTTTCATCTTTTTTTTTTTTTAAGAAAAGCATGTTGAAATGTATTAGAATCAACCTGTACAAAAAAGAGTTAAAATGTAACCTGAAACTGTTCAAGTTAAGAAAATCTACTCAAGTCCTTTTCTCTGGCCAGGAGTGGAGTATGATGTCATCAGAGGGTTCTGGGTTGCCAGCCAAGGAGAGGTGGGGAAGAGAGAGAAAGAAGCAGCAATGGTCCTTCACCAGTCTGAGGGGCTTCGGCACCACCACTCCTACCCCAGGGGCAGCCAGGAGGCATGAAAGATCTCGGGTGAGCAAATGTTGGCCGACAATCCCAGTGGGCAGCTGGGCCTAAATGCCAAATCAAGGCTGAGCAGTCCGAGGCAGCAGGAAGAGCAGCCAGCAGAGGACACCAAGCTAGGAGAAATGCCTTCGGCCGCCCACAGACCCAAGCACCCCTCACTGGTATCAGACTGTTATTATTCTTTTATTGTATTTTTAAATTTATATTTTAAATGTTATCCCCCTTCCCGGTTTCCCTCCGGAAACCAGATAGTCCAACCCACGCACCCACACCTCCCTCACCTGCCTACTCCCTCCTACCTCCCCATACTGACATTCCCCTACACTGGGGCATGGATCCTTGACAGGACCAAGGGCCTATTCTTCTATTGATGCCCGACAAGGCTATCCTCTGCTACATATGCTGGTAGATCCCTGTGTTCTCTTGGGATGACGGTCCCTGGGAGTTCTGTGGGTTCTGGTTGTTGATATTGTTGTTCTTTTTTAATTGATTTTTGTCCCTAACCAATATATACACTACATTTTACATTCCTGGTAGGTCTTCTTTCCATAGTTGAGCATCTTTGGAAGTTTTTGCTTGCCCCCACTCCCTCCACACACACACAAAGAAAGAAGGTACCTCACCAGACTTCCAGGTAATTTTTAAATCCTCAAAAATAGAAGATGATGATTAAGTGTGCTAGACGTTAATATCAGAGTTTTTCTCTTAAGCAAAATGTAAACAAAAGTAAAAATAACCCACAACTTACAGAAATCAAGAAGTCTGGGTAAGCTTTTGCTCAGTAAGTTGACGAGACGATAAAGTGAGGAATCTATATTTCAAAGCCTAACATTTTTAAAATTCCAACATAAATTAACAGTAAATACTGGGAGAATTAAGTAGCATAATCTGATGTAAGCAGTCCATTGACCATATGTACTTAAATGTCTGCATCTATCTATCAAACAATTGTAATTGATGCCAATAAAAATTGTGTATGTATTATATAATCTGAAATAGAATATGATGAGAACTCCAAAACTAATAATGTGAAGTAACAAAAACATAATAAAATTAAACAGTGAAAGATTTGCAGATGCCTCTAAAATGGGATGCAACTGACAAATAACCCCTGACAAGGTATTCTGTGCTGAAAGTGATCGAAGAAATTGAAATCAATGCAATAGTAAGAAGCCAAAACAAACCTTCTAGACTTCTCAGTATTGACAAGAAATGTATAAAAAATTGACAGTACACTGTACACTGAAGATCTGAAGCAGGAAGATCATGAGTTCAAAAGACCAGATTTGGCTACATAGTAAGCTTCCAGCTGACCTCTACTGTGAAGAGAAATGTTGTTTAGAAAAAAAAAACAGAAAAGAAAATCTCAAAGAAGATGCAAATTTTTAGCAAATATGCCAAACTACATGACCATTTGGGAAAATGGTGTGGTTGGGTTTTTTTGTTTGTTTGTTTGTTTGTTTTTTTGTTTTTTTTTTAGAGAATTATGTTTAAAAGTTGTATATTAGAGACAGGAACCATCCAACAGGATCTGAAAAACCTGTATATGCTTGTATAATAATGTGAATACAAAAAATTGTGTGTGTGTGTGTGTGTGTGTGTGTTTTCATAATAGTAATGGGGATTCATCAATCCCTATCATCAACTTGCTGAGGTGTGAAACCAAGCAACAAGAAAACAAATCTGTAAGATCTGTAATAGATTTATCTGAACTAGGTTAGATGAAGTGAGAAGGCCCAACTTAACTGTGGGTAATACAGCTCCATAGACTGAGGCATGGACTGAATGAGGAGGACAAAATGACTACAATTGTCCCTTAATATCCACTTCCTAACTCAGGAGTTTTTGTTGTTTGATATTTTTTGGGTTTTTTTTTTTTTTTGGTTCTGTTAATTACAGCAAGAGAAGAGTAAGTTAATACAGTCACATTCTTACAATTTCAAAATTACACTAATGAAAACAAGTCAGCCCTTTCCAGACACTGGCATTATAAGGAAAGTTGACAGTCAGGAAGCTCAAGGGATTTTGTTGGGTTGAGAAAAATAATCTATATTTTAATTGTGGTGGTGTGATTGTATTTATATATACTTTCAAAAAGGTAATATGAGTCAATTTAAACGATACATTGATAAATCTGTTAGATGAATTACGCCTCTTAATCCTCTCACACTTGTGTTGAAATGTAACCACCAGAGCCTCAGGATGTGACTTTACCACATCAATTAAAGTGAGGTCACCAGTATGAGTCCAGTGCTGGAGGACTCATATTTCTTTGATATGGGACATCTATATATAAGGAAAATAGTGGATAGAAGATGATATTAGGATATTAGGAAGAACACTAAATACACAGCCATAGACAATAATTTAAGATAGTATTTTTTGTCTTAGTTCTCAGAAGATTAACTCTCTCATGACTTAATTTTGACTACTATATTCTAAAATAATGAAATGACAAAGTTCTTGTGTTTGGGCCATGTAGTGTTACCATATCTCTAAGAAACTAGTATATATGACCTGAAAAAAATTCTTTAGAAAATTTTATGTCACAAATGAAAAATAAAAACTATCTCTATCATACTACATACAGTTTCTCTATCGATGGTGCAAAGATTCATCTGTAAGTATTCATTCATTCAAATGGAACAAAAGCTATGTATTCTGTATCTTTTTCTATATTTGTTTTTAGTTTAAATATATTTACATAGATTATTACCATAGTGTCTCTTAAGGCAGTTGTTCTCCAGGTAAAACTTTGTTTTCATTCTTGTTTTTTGTTTTTGTTTTTGTTTTGTTTCCTTCTTCCAATGATTTATACTTGAGTCTCCTCTAAGTATTTAAAGTCCTGCTTCAATCATTTATGTTCTGAATCTATTGTGATGATATTTAGATTTTTTTTTACTAGATATATTTCTTCACTTACATTTCAAATGTTATTCCCTTTCCCGGTTTTCTGTCCATAAGCCCCCATCCTCTCCCCCTCCCCATACAGGTATTCCCCCCATTCATCCTCCTTACTGCCCTCCCCCCATATTCCCCTGCACTGGGGGTCCAACCTGGGCAGGACCAAGGGCTTCCCCTTCCATTGGTGCCCCAACAAGGCTATTCTCTGCTACATAGGCAGTTGGAACCCTGGGTCAGTCCTTGTATAGTCTTTTAGGTAGTGGTTTAGTCCCTGGGAGCTCTGGCTGGTTGGCATTGTTGTTCATATGGGCTTGCAAGCTCCTTCAACTCTTTCAATCCTTCCTCTGATTCCCCCCAAGGGGGTTCTATTCTCAGTTCAGTGGTTTGCTGCTAGCATTGACCTCAGTATTGGACATGCTCTGGATATGTCTCTCAGGAGAGATCTATATCCGGTCCCTTTCAGCATGAACTTTTTAGATTCATCAATCTTGTCTAGTTTTGGTGACTGTATATATATATGGGCCACATGTGGGGCAGGCTCTGAATGGCCATTCCTTGAGTCACTGCTCTAAACTTTGCTTTCATATCCACTCCTAAGGATATTTTTCCCCTTTTAGGAAAGAGTGGGAGCGTCTGCATTTTGGTCATCCTTCTTCTTGAGCTTCCTGTGGTCTGTGGATTGCATCTTGGAATATTCGAGATTTTGGGCCAATGTCCACTTATCAATAAGTGCATACCAAGTGTGTTTTTCTGTGATTGGGTTACCTCACTCAGGATGATATTTTCTAGTTCATTCCATTTGCCTATGAATTTCATGAAGTCCTTGTTTTCGATAGCTGAATAGTACTCCATTGTATAGATGTACCACATTTTCTGCATCCATTCCTCTGTTGAGGGACATATGGGTTCTTCCCAGCATCTGGCTATTATAAATAAGGCTGCTATGAACTTAGTGGAGCATGTGTCTTTGTTGTATGTTGGAGGATCTTTTGGGTATATGCCCAAGATAGGTATAGCTTTTAATCTTATACATATTTGTTACACATCCATTCTAGAACCCAAGCACAATTCTTCAAACAGTGATGAACCTTCTGGAATGAAAACTCTGTGACTCTACGGAAATATTATTGAGATAGCTAGGACCATATTTTGCTATCTATGCTTTGGAAAATTAGTTTCCATAGGCACGCAGTTCCACGCAGGAGATATAGGTATTCAGATATACAGTGTGTGCAGAGGTGAAAAGATAAAATGCCATGTTACATCCATCACTTGGCAACTGACTACAGTAGATGAGGATGCCATAAAAGAAAGATTTACTTTTTGATGAGATGAAATAGAGATTACAAAAATACGGAAGTGAAAATTCACTGTAAATCATATCCTGCTTTTACTAAAGACTTTGGGTGCACTTTGGAAAATAACTAATGAATGTTTCCAACTCTCAAAGCTGACATGTTCAAACATATCAGCTATGACACTCAATCTTGGAGCTATGCCCATAGGAGGAGATCTGTGAATAGCTGAGAATAGTTGTTCATCAACATACTAAATTTAAATTAATTTCTGCAGTCACAATTACAATTATTCAATGTCTAGTATTTATGATCATCATCATATTAATTTTTATAAGGAACATAATTGTACTTAATTCAGTTCTACAAATATGACTGCCTTGTTACATCTCCTGAATGAATAAATATCTAATTCTATTTCTCCTCTATCATTTTTAACTTTAATACATGTGAAAGTCATATGTGAAAATATTTAATAATTTACTTCATTTTGAAAATTGTGTGTAGTTTAATCTTACATATTCTATTTCTATTTAATGAATAATTATATATAAATCTGGCTAGCTTATCAAGTATGCAATGCAATAGAGAGCTGTCCAATTTCAGACAAAAGTTTCTAAGCCAAGAAAAAGCTGCAAAACTAAACACGTTTTTTAAAAAATTTGATTCCAGAATATGAAGGTGGAGACAAGAAAAGTGAGCATTAAGACCAATGTTTGCCTCAAAGAAAACCTTGTATCAAATTAAGAAATGAAAGAACTGAATCTTGGGAAGGGAGAGAATAACAAAAGGAAAGGAACGAAAGACATCAAAGAAAAAACAGCCATGAAAATTCATATTATGACCTAACAATTTTATGCAAGTGTTTCTATGAAAAATTAAAATGGAATAGAATAATTAACCAACTGAAACACATTTATTTACAACCATCTGATTTTTAATACTTGTGCCAAAGTAATACATTGAGTAAAATATGCTGCTGTTTCCACAAGCATGCTGTGAACACTGAATGTCCACAAATAGGAGACTTGACCCATCTATCACCCTGAACAAAAATAAACTTCAAGTTGATTAAAGATCTTAGTGTAAGATCCAAAACTCTGAAATTATCAGAGGAAGATTAGGGTAAAGATTTCAACCCATGCAGGAACTTTCTGAGGAGAAATTCAGACACTCAGAAAAGAATTCCAAAAACTCATGAAGATTTCATGAAATTTCAATGCTTCTGCACACTGAAGGAGCCAGTCAGGTGAGAACGCAGCTCAGATTGGGAGAAAATATTTGCTCATATATATGTGAAAGGAGCTGTACTCCTGAAATATACAAATAGCTCAACAATGAAATATCAAAGGCTAAAACTATCAAGAAACTAAATGTTTTAATAATAAACAAATGTTCCAAAAAGATGGAACAGAAATGGCCAACAAGTGTATGAATAAAATTTAACCTCACTTTGTATTAGGGACATAAAAATTAAAATAACGCCAAAATTCCATCTCTCCAAGGTCAGAATGGCAGCTAATATGAAACAAACAATAAGTTCTAGTGAAGGTATGGACAAATGAAGCCTTTGTAAGTGGGCTATGGGAATGAAACTACTCCAGCCACTGTGAACATTAGCATAGAGATCTTGTGGAAAACCGAAAATGCATTGAAGTTATGATGAAGCTCTACTCCCCAAAAATTGATCTGAAGAACTCCAAGTCAACAAATCGCATTGGTATGTGCATTGCATGTTGACTTCAGCACTAACCTTAATATAAGAACTTTATGGACTCAGGCTAGGTGTCCATCAACAGACTTACTAAAACAAGCATGGCACACATAGAGGACAGGATTTACACAGCCACAGCACACTTACTAGAGAACAAAACTGTCATTTGCGGGAAAATAAATGTCAGTGGGGACCACCATGTTAAATAAACTGAATCTGATTGAGAGGAAATATATAGCATATTCTCATATATGGAAGTCTATGTTTTACAAATACATAAATCAGGTATGTATATTTGACATAAAATTTTCTGTGTGATTATAATGGAAATAGTGGAAGGGGGAAGGGGAAGGGTAATGGTACAGTAGAGATATATACCAGTATGTGGAATAGATTCACAACAGAAAAGGAGAAAAACAAACAAAGCAATAAAAGCAATGTAAAAACAGAAGCTTAAAAAAATCTTGGTAAAATTTTCCACAAACAGTAAGATTATTTAACCTAAATTCCCAGAAGAGGCAAGAAAAGAAAATGTATTTGTGTACAATGGTAATGCATGTGCATTGCATTTAGAATAACTTTGGCCTTCATAAATATGAGCCTATATTCCCTTGTACAATGGTACAAATATGAAACTACAAAGGAGGTGTACACTGTTGTCTTCCCTGTTATCTCAAGCTTACTAGTCCCCTTGGGATACAAGACCTACCTCTATGATATTGCCACAAGGATTTCTTCTTATACTTTTGATAATTTAAAATTATGTTACAACCAAAGGACTTATATCTAATTCATTTTCACTAAATTTTTTTGATGAATATTAAAGGTACACGTTTAGGGGCAGTGTTGTTCCTCCATGTGTGAGCATGCATGTGCGTGTGGTGTGCATGTGTGGTGTGCATGTGTGTGTGTGTGTGTGTGTGTGTGTGCGTGCGTGCGTGTGTCTGTCTGTCTGTCTGTGTTTGTGTCTATTATGATATTATCATCACTTTCCACCCCATCTAGTTTTTTTGTTTGTTTGTTTTCTCTTTGTTTATGTCTTGTTTCTTTGTATGTAGTCTATGGGGTTTGAACTGTGATTTTCATGCTTACAGGGCAAACTCTACAAACCAAGTTTTCACTCCCATCCAGAATTCTCACTGATGACGGATGGCAATGAATGTTCGCTATAGGCCTATCCTACCTCTCTTCATATATTGCCTAGATAGAGTCTATAGTCTAGACAAATTAAGGGGGGACTCTTAAAGAGCTGCTTCACCAGTATTAATGCTACAGAAAGTTGAACTTAAATGCTTAGATGTAGTTCTGATTCCATGGTGGCACAGGCAACTGGCGGGTACGAAATAGTTGCTGTGTGAGTATGTGAACGAGTGCAAATAATCCTATCAAATGTGAACAGAAGAAAGGCTTCTAGGAGACACCATAGCAGGCTTGAATCAATATTAATAACTGGGAAATGACAGCAGGAGCCTCGCTGCTCTAGAGTGAAACAATTAAGGTTGACAGGGCTCAGCTTGAACATGGTGCTGCACTGGTCATAAAGCTAAGATCTGCAAACAGTGACAGGCTCCTTGTACTTCGACTGCTGTCACCGGTCACCGATGCCTGAGTGGTCAGGAGGATTAATTGGTGACCTCGGAATCACTAATCGGGTACTAATCTTTCAATCAGTCATGTTTTCTTATAGAAATGGCAGTATGTCCTGCATCTCTGTCATGTACAGAGAGAGAGGAAGAAGATGGAGGGAGAAAGTGGTGGTGGTGATGGGAAAAGAGGGGGCAAACAGATAGAGAGACAGAAGAAGGAAGCTCTGACATTTTTTCCTCTAGAAAAGCAGGTTTCCTTAAGAAATTGATATATATTTCCAGTGGACAAAGCCACAGATCCCAGAATTAGAAATATGGCTTTAAATGTCAAGGAATTTAGTAAAGTAATACTTTGCCTTAAATTGACAGTGAGGGATGAACACGTGTGACCGATCCCTTTGCTAAGAACTGACTTAATTGACAGAGGTCAGGAAAATTCACCAGGATAGAGAGTTCCTTAAGAGTGAAAAGAGAAAAGTACTCAAGGAGAAGGGAAGACTGCCCAAAGTAAGGTTGCCGATGCCACTGCCAATCTTCCCCTCACATTCTTGCCTGGGGCAGGTGCTGCCAAGACTAAAGAGATAATGACATCTGTATGGTACACTCACCGCACTGTAGCATTTTATTTTACAGCTTGGTAAAAATAAGGAAAAGTTAGTCTTCCTTGTTAAAAACAAGGAAAATGAAAGGGATAAAATTACATGATTGTTGATGTAAAATTTGTATTTCTCCACATCAGTCCTGTGTGCATCAAATTTTCATTAGCTGAGATCCATTTTAAAATATTGCCACTTGTTCTCAAATTGGAAGAATTATTTTTGTTAGAGACCCAGTAGGTAGAGCTGCAAATATTCTTAAACAGAATTTGCTGTTAATGGGAGATATCCTTGGGATTTAATGAATATTTAATGAAAAAATTTACTGCTCGAGTTTTGAGGAGGGGTGTGCTGAGTTTTTAAGTGTATTTAAACTTTTCTCATTAAGAAATATTTTCAAGCTGCTTCTTTGCATTGTAGGCTACTTCTGTGTGACTGTTTCTAGGATGAAAATGCATTGGAATAAAACATGTAAATTTGGGGAAAAATAGATGTCTGATATCTTGAACCTACCCAAGACTTTATCTGAGTGACATTAAGCATGTTGACTAATATAGTTATAATACTTCCCCTTGTTATATAATGAAGGAGTCACCTTCTTTTTGGCCGTATCTTTATGCTTTTAAGAGAGGGGGGAAAAGGCTGGTTTTCATCATAGTCATCATTTTATATAATTTACATAAACAATTATAGTTGTGTAACTCAGTTTCTCATTCCAATTCATTCTTTAATTTCAAAGAATACAAAGACATTAATACAGTCCTCTATCTTCCTTTCAGACCTACTGCAAGGCAGTACCAATGTTATTCAAAGTTCTCTTCCAATTTTCTTTATGCTTTATGAGATTTTTAAAATAATTACATTTCATCCTTCCTTCCTCTGAACTCTTCCTTATACCCCTCCTTGCTCTCTTTCAAATTCTTAGCCTTTTATTTACTAGTTGTTATGGTGTGCTTATATGTATATGCATTTACATCTGTAACCCTGCACAGTACCTGCTGACTCTGAATAGTGTTACTCACATGTATTCTTTTCAGAGTTGATCATTTGGTATTTGATAAGCAATCTGTATGCTCTTCCTTGAGGAAGACCATTTCTTCTAGTCCCAGCACTTTATAACTGCCTATTTTTCTTTGAAAGTCTTACTACAGCTTTGGGAACACAAAATAACACTAGTTTAAACTGCCTTGTTATATTTACCAGAGTTCTTTAATATCATCCATATTAATAATCTTTTTATTTTCCAATTCTGTTTTAATTTAGTATTACACCAAAGAATGAAATCAGAAGTCTCCCACTGTATACAGGTTTCCCCTGACACCCCTGACCCCAGGATTCTATGTCTTTCATGAGCTAGTCTTTTGTAGTCATTTACTCCAAGTCTCTGTACAACTTTTTGAAAAAATCTTGCAGAAAACTTGTCATTTGCTATTGTTCTATGTTATGACATATTGTTGGAGTTTTAGTATACACAAGGAGGAAGGGGATGAAGATGCTATTCACCCAGTTTGCCGTGATGGATGATGACATTATTTCCAGATTTTGTAATAGTTGAAAAAACTTGTACAGGTCTCTCGCAGTATACTAGGTGAGGAGACTTGTAGAAATTAAAGCATGTGGAAATTGACCATGAGAAGGAGGTCATTGAATCCCCCATCTTCTGAGACACCAATTCAATAGCCATGCTATTGCAATAGTTACCTTTCTCCTTCCACAATGATATACCATGACCAAGGCAACTAACAGAAGGAAGGGTTTGTTTTGAGTATAGAATTATGGAAGAATGAGACTTCATTCTTAACATGTCAGAGCAGGAGACATGAATGCTGGTAACAAGAGCTGAGAGCTCACATCTCAACCTGAAGACTGCAAACTAGAAATAATCTATAGATTCTGAACCACAAAGCCTACTTCTCACAAGAACACAACATCTAAGCCAGCTCAAAGAGTGACACTAACTGCTGACCAAGTAATCAAATGC
Source organism: Rattus rattus (assembly GCF_011064425.1). Lineage (NCBI taxonomy): Eukaryota > Metazoa > Chordata > Mammalia > Rodentia > Muridae > Rattus > Rattus rattus. The sequence continues at coordinate 220,078,415 of NC_046155.1, read as the reverse complement.
CTCATACTATGGGAGGACATCACATTCATGCTGCCAAAGCTATCAGTTAATTTTCCTCTAATGAACATTCCATGTGTCCTCTGGATCCTCTGCTTGTACTAAAATACTCGATTATTGCTGACAGTGTAATTCTGTAAATAACACACTATGTTCTTGTACTTCCAACTTTTTGTCTGTTTTAGTAAAATGAAGATCTTCAAAAATTAGCTGTTTCCAGAGGCTCCTGAGATGTCACTGCTTTAGAATTATTGTTTCAAGAGTGCACCCATTAGTCAAGAACCAAGGATTCAAGTCAGTTAATAAGGTGATTGTCACAGACCTATAAGAATCCAAGCTAAAATTCGCCACACACATTTAAGGCTCTTGCCTGTAAACCTAGGTTGGGAAACAGTGAGAGAATGGTTTCTGAAGATTTCTATCAGCCAACCCTGCTGTATTAAGGAGCTCTAGGTTGAGTTTAAGATTTTCTGTCTACAAATATGGCAGAATATACCAAACTGCCTCCTGACTCATATACACACACACACACACACACACACACACACACACACACACACACACACCATGCTATATCAAATAAAATAGGCATTTTGAACAAGATATTTCACTTCATGTTTTTTAAATATTATAGAAAAAATAAACTCTGAAAAATCAAAAAAATCTTAAGAAAAATTTAATTTAGATAAGCTCAATTTAATATAACCAAGTTGGAGGAACGTTTTACCATATCACACTTACTCATAATAGATTGATGAAATACTAAAGCAACGAATATACATCATGTAAGAACGAAAGTAAATTAACATTATAGTGTTTAGAAAATATGTTCATGCATGTGTTCATCTCTGACTTTCAGCTTCTGAGAAAAGTAGACACGAATAAACTCATTATTCTAATTAGACATCAGGATCAAATTTTTCTCCAGGTCTGCTAGAAGAAAAGGGTATGCTACTGAGAAAATAATCAGCAAAGAATCAATCATTAAAATTTAATTTGCGAGCAGGAAGTAGGATATATTTTAAGCCGTAATAACTCAAGTTAAGGTAGCTATTTCCTGTAATTAATACATATTTCAAGATGGCATTTGACTACATAAGGCTCGACGACTACAACTTTGAATGCAACACATCACTTTATTGCTTTTCATCTGTAATTCTTGTCATCATAATTTGAAAAAATATTACCTGAGTGCCACTCCAATTATAAGTAAATGTTAAAGTAGGCAGTCCCATTACTATATAAATTTTTCTTTTATTTTCGTTCCTACTGATATATTTTATAGATTAGGGATTTAGGAATGACATTCAATAATAAGGATATATATATATACATATATATATGTATATATATGTGTGTGTGTGTGTGTGTGTGTACATGAATGCAAATCATTTTAAGGAGTTTGTTACATATCTTAGGGAAACCCATTGTTTTAATTGTGTATTTTCTCCAGATCAATGCATTATTAGGACATGGGGGGTTGGCAGCAATAAGGCCATTAAAAGAAGATTGCCATCACTTCCATCAGCATCAATTTTCCATGTATCTGAGTTGAGAGCTTATAATAAAGAATAAAAATACTATTTATTGCTTTCTTCTTTATAAACATCTACACCTGCATAATTAGAAAAAAAAACCTCTCTAATAGGTTAAATAACCTCAGTAGTAAATCTATTCATTACAGAAATAGTATTCTGAAATGTTTGATGAAACAAATACATAGAAATACTGATTTATGACAAGAGGTATTGGTAGGTGGCCAACACAAAACAAACTCAATGGTGTTTTTTGTCTTGTCTTGGGGCTTTTTATTTTTAACCTTACAGGTCCATGTTTTTGTATATATTATAGCTTTTCTTTCAGTTTTATATTTATATTGTGTGTGTGTGTGTGTGTGTGTGTGTGTGTGTGTGTGTTCATTGAGCGTTTCTCTGCAGCTGTGTGTGTGACTTGAACTTTCTCTTTGGCTGTTTGTCTTAGGACTGTTTGCTTGTTTGTTTGTGAGTATGATTGCTTTGTCCTATTCTGGGGCTTGCTTTCTCTAAATTGGTACTTTATTTTATAAGACAAGCTCTCTGTTGAATACTGTTAATACGTTTGCAGATAAACAAGGCAGAATGAAAATGTCTGATCATTTTACTTCCCAGAGTAGCAAAGTGTGTATGACTAAGTTCCAGTCATTTTTCATTTAATAATGTAAAGACGAAAACAAAAAAAAAACCTCAAAGAGAAAAACAAAATGTTCTTTCTGAAAACAAATACGAATGGACCTGAGGATAAAAGGAATAAAGGACTCAGGTTACACACAGTGCCATTTTCTGTGTGGTAATAGCCTTATGAGGTTTCTGCGGTGATACCACAAAGAAAGTCTCAAACAACACACTTTTTAAAAACATCAAAAAGTTGGGGTTAGAGATAAAGTTGGGATACATATCTGTTAGAAGTCCCAGATCCTCTTGGAGGCATTGTTAGCCTTTGGGTTTCTGGAAGCTAGGGTCCCAAAATATTTACCCAATAGTCAAAAGAACTATGGCTCACGACTTAAGAAACTAAATAAGAGACCCTAAGATAGTTTGTCTTAGGACCTGGAAATATGTCAACTCTCAAGAGTAGGTGAAGTTCTAATCACTTAATCAGAATCATAGAATGTGAGGCCTTTGTTCTTTTTCTCTGGGAACTTCAGTTAATACATTCGATATTCATTATGCAGCTTATTCTGAAGAGTGATTCATCCTAGAGAATACGAGAAGCAGTCTACTCTCAGGCTAGCTGTAGTTCAGGGGAAGGCTGCCAGAAAATCAAAAGCCACCAAAGCCATCTTGGTTATCAATGATCAAAATTCACAGACCACAGAATGCTGGATTCCAGGACGAAGTGGGATCATAGCATTTCAGGTGAATTAAAGAGAAACAACCCCACAAACCCAGGCACAGCACAGCAGGAGTAAATTCCCAGAAATAGGACAGAGGCAAACAAAAATCGCAGAGGGTTTCCCATGAATGACTTACTGTAGAACAGAGGTAACATGGAGTTTGGGGTGCTCTGGTCTGCCTGGTTCACCATTAGGTACATGAGTGCATTTCAGCTCTGGTTATGTCATCGAATGGTGTTTCTAGGTGTTTCAGGGTTATCTTTTAAGATGAGAGAATTAACAAACTCAACCTCCCTTTCCATGTTCCTAGGCTCCTGCAATGACAGAATTGTCAAGAGGACCAGTCATTTCCGGCTTCTAGCCAAGGACATGGGTCAAAAGTCAAAACTGCTCACCTTGGGGGTACCTACATAAAACTAACCACCTCTCCAGTTTCTGTATCTTGTTCTTACCACAATTATGTACTAAGTATTTAAGCTTCCTTAATGACTGTTTGTAAAGCATTTATCATTACCAAGAGGGGGCACAAAAGCAAAGAAGTGCTTTATCGTAAGGTAGATGCTGTAAAGACACAAAATGTGGGGCATAGGATTTACTTGTAGCTTGTTGAAGTCTATTAGAACATACATATTTCCTGACTTGAAATATGTAAGCAGATCTCCATAGTCTTGGTTGATGAACTGTCTACCTCAATGTTAACAGTGGGGATGCATGAATCCTCTCCCTGACACATGCTTGGGTTTTAAACCTAAATATAATAGACATCTATTTTTGAACTTCTAGAAACTATTTGTGGAGAAAGGTTCTGTTTCATATTGCAAAGCCCCAGGCGACTGCAGCTCACCAGGACTGCTTCCCTGGTATCCTAAATTCCCTGAATAAGACACTGTGTGAAATTCCAACCTCATTAAGTCTGCTGTTTAGCTGCTCTCTCTGCAGCCTCAGAGAATCTGCTCTGGGTCAGCCTCCTGCTTGTGAAACCATTTAAGGCAAACAACATGCCTGGACCATGAGGTGTAACACAATACCAAAGTCAGACAGCCACATTCTTTACTACTTAAGTAAATTTCCACATTCCTTGCTGATCAAACTAAGTGCTTGTTATGTTTTGATTTGGTGGACTCGGAGAAAATGTTGTTTCTTCAAAATCATTAAATGGTATTTGGGATTATATATTTAAGAGTTAAAAAAATTGTACTGTTTTTTTTTAAACATTACTAAACTTTACACTAGGGTACACATTATACCTTAGATGATTCCACTAGATAAAAATGTACCAGTTGAATTCTGGAAAGAAAATTGTTTGAGGACGGAACGTGGACAGATAAATTAAAATATTATTTCTACACTGTGATTACAGAGGACGTGACTGATATAAGAACGATAATACTTGGCTTTAAAAAAGCCTAGGAAGAACTGAAATGGGTTTCTCAGGAATATGTGTGTGTGTGTGTGTGTGTGTGTGTGTGTGTGTGTGTGTGTGTGTGTTTTGGGCCACCATAAGTTAAGAACAAGTTGGAAAATATGACTCCTGGAACTGAGACCATATCCTCATATAATTTGACAGTTTTTGTATGGCAGGATTCACTAGTTTTTCTCCTACCTTGGTGACAGACTTAAATCTATCAGTGACCTAGATGGGAAAGATTTTATAGCTCATTACCAAAGCATTCAGTCATCCCACTAGGGCTGTGACCAAACTGGCTTTTCAATACCAAAAATAGACTCTGTAGCCAAAAGGTTTGAGATATCTGATAAAGGTAGTGATAAGGGTCAGTGTGACGTGACCGAGCAGATCCTCCACGAGAGTCTTTGATATATGCCATAACTCCATATATTTCATTGAAGCTCTCTTCAGCTCAAAGAGCAGTCAATTTAACATATATTACCATGCGATAGAAAACAGTGAATTCTCAGAAAATATGTCTAAAGCTATTTAAAGTAGGTGGAATTCCGTTACAACTAGCATTTCCAACATTTGAGAATTTTTCTAGTATAACTAAAGTGAAAGGCACGCATGGATTTGCTTATGGATGTTATCACATAAAAGTCATGGCAAGTGAATAAGAAAGTTTAAAAAGAAGCAAATACAGTATACACGCACACACGCACACACACACTCACACACACCTCACTACATTGTGGCATGTCATTAAAACTCATTAAAATGTATTTCTAAAAACAGCTAAGATATATTAGTATATAAAATGAGAGGAAATGATTAAATAATCCAATAAAATATAAATTTTTATAGACTATCTTCTAATGAGAACACATTTTTGCTTATTATTTGAATTTATTATTTTTATATTTTAGAATATAAATTTGAGGAAACAATAATAATATATAGAAAACTGTCTAAATTTTCTAAGGATAAATTTTAGTTGTTCACTTGGTCAGATCGAGTACTTAGAAACTGGTGAAATATTACCTTGGGTATATCTGCAAGAATGTCAAGACCATGCTGTGTGAAGACCGCCGCTCAACACATACAGGCAATATCCAGTCAGCTTGGGAACTGGGAACTGGAAAGAAATGAGGAAGTCATACACAATGATTCTTTGCTCTTGTTTATGGAATTCAGACACTTCCTCCTTTTGCTCTTGGACACTACAACTGTCTGCTCTCCAAAGTATGAGAATCTAGGTTGTGCTCCAATAAGCTTCTAGGTTGTCAGTCTGCAACTTTAAAGTGAGAATTTATTGGTTCCACTTATTGGTTCCTCTGGCCTTAGTGGTCAGACTTCCACTAAGTTAGACTTCTGGCAACCCAGGCTCTGCAGCTCATAAGATACGTATTGTGGGACTTCTGAGCCATCATAATAATGAAAGACGATTCAACTACTGTTATCTTTCTTGTATGTGTGTCCACTCTCTGTCAAGGGCACATAAATTAATGTAATATTGCATGAAATTGAATATTAAACATAATGAACATGCATTCGGTTTTCTGACAAAAATATATGTCCAAACAAGTTTCAGGAACTGAGTTACTATAGATGATAATGAACCGCAAGAATTCACAAGAGAAGAAAGACTAGAATACATTTATAAAAGGGTATCATTATTAAAACACCTTAGAAAATATCTTCTACGGAGATAATGAATGTTATCAAAGTTTAGGCACACACACACACATACACACAAACACACACATAGACACACACGCACACAAATAATGTAAGGAATAATTATATCCCTGTTAATGTTCTTTCATGAAATTATGAAGATTAGTTTCCCAATGTCTAACTTTTAAAAAGACAAAGGAGAAAATATTTTTATAGTCTGAATTGATTTTCTCTTACTGTTATAAAACCAGGTAGAATATAACACTTGAATAAGCAATGATATTTTTTTATTATTTTTATTTTTTCATGATGCATACTTCAAGCAGAAGCTCATGGTTAAGTATGGAATTCATAATTAAAATGATCAATCATCATACAAATGAGTAAGATAGGGATGATGCATTATGTATAATTGTTGCAACGAAAATAAATGAACCAACTTCACATAAAAGAAATAACAGAAAAATCTGAAGGATGTTTCTAAGGAAATAAAATTGGAAACACTTAAGAAAATGTCATATGGCCTTGTCAGCACCGCTTATTACAGAAAGGAAGTGAGGCACATGGTTTTATGGTCCATGTTTATTTCTGGTGTCATGCCCATAAATATCAATAGTCAACTTCAGGAAACAAATAATAAAAGATATAAAGATGATATTTGAGCTTCTGGAACAAAACAGAAACTGTGTTCATATGTGTGAAAACATATTTTCAAAACTTCAGGAAAGTTTAAATATAAAAATGTAGAAACCACAGAAACAAAGGGTAGAATAGGGAATGGCAGGGGAAGAAAGTGAGACACTGGTCAAATCTTCAGTTATGAGATTAACTAGTACCAGAGATCGAATGGACAGCATGGTGATTTTGATTCATAACAAAGTCAGCACACTTCAAATTTGAAAAAACAACAACAAAAAAAGAAACAAAAAAATAGATTTAAAGTGTTATCAGCAAAAGCAATAGCATAGGTCAGAATTGCTGCAAGAGAGCAGAGGGCCACCTGAATGACGATATGCCAAGGTCTTGATTATTCTGTGGGGTGTCCCAGAGAGTTTTGTTTGCCTGCTCCAAGTCTATTGGGGCCAAATCTACATTTTCTTTCAGTCAGGAATATTCTATTTTTCCCAATGAGTGAAATTGTCTTCATGAGATGATATATGCTAAGTGTTTATCGTCCTCTGGAAAGAGCTGTCATAGCCTTACAGTTTAGCTGTTATTCGAGCAGTGGGAGTAGGAGGCTTCTAGTTTTCCCATTGTCCGCACCCATCTTCTTCTCAGTACAAGTTGCAAGCTCTGTAAAGCACAGGGATCTGGAATCTAAAGTAATGATTAACACGGACACAATTGCCTCAGTTACTTTACACGCTTAAAATGATTATACTTTTACCTAATATTTTTGTTTTTGTTTTTTGAGACAGGGTTTCTCTCTATGCGCTTGACTGTCCTGGAAATTGCAGAATGACCTTGAACTCACATAGATTGACCTACCTCTGCCTCCTGAGGACTGGGATTAAAGGGGTGCACCACCACTGCCACTGTCACTTTATTATTAGAAAGGATTCATTTTTATGTCCAAGTGTGTGTCTATATGCCATATGTACAGAGGCAGCGGAAACCCCTGAGCAGAAGCTGTAGCTGATTGAGAACTACCTGGTGTGTGTTCCTGGAACCAAACTCAACAATTTTAGCAGCTTCTTTTGGTTTTCTTAGAAGATTCAGTAACCGTAGGTTTTGCACATGCAAAAAAATACTCATACAGATATTGACTTTAGCTTGTCGTCTCCTGCCATTGAATAATTTTTTATGCTATATACCAGGTCTTGTTACTATACGATTATGCGTGATTCTTTTAGAATAGGATCACTACTACTCTACTTATGACTAGTTCAACAATCATTTAAAGACGTTCAACAAACATGAATGCAGTGCTGGAGGAAAAATCTGCAAGCAATTTAACGACCACAGAAGAAATGTCAGAATGAGAACATTTTTTGAAAAGAGTGTTTTGGCTTACCATAAACTGTACAAAAACTGCCACAAACACTGGACTTTCTGAGATATTTAAAGAAAAACAAAGAGTTGATTTTTAAGGCACCATGCCATAAATTGCATGGTCTAATACAATAAAGGGACTCGTCCAAAAGGAATTAAGTTTTTATTGAGTTTTAGCTTCATAAAACATGTATCCTGAAATGGAAGTTTTAGCAGAGGACACATAACCCTCCGAAATAATGTGGGAGATAGCTCACATCCCAACAGTAATGATCTTTTTGGTAGATTTTTTTTAAAAAAAAAATAAACACATTTGATTTGAAAACATGGCAATTGTTTATTTAGTGTAACTGATACTATTATTGATATAGTATAACTATATCTAGGTAATTATTTGATATTATTATGAAGCAATTAAACCAAATGAACACTGAAACTATTACAACCACAGAATATGACACTTTAAACAAGTTAGCCAATTCAGGGTATGCAGTTGTTCTCTGTTAGAGAACATCGTAAGAGAATCTGCCAGTTGTAAGGATGAATTGGTACATGACTAATATTAAAACAAAACAATGTATGGAAAAGGTCATGTTGTGTTCAGCAGTGTTTATCCTACTCATTGATTTGTTCACATGATTCAGTGTTTATTTATTCATATATTTAGTGTTGGATGTATGCCTCCAACAATGCATAAATGGAGAATAGAGATCATGCAGAAGTTAGTAGAGAAAACTACTAACTGTAGGTTTTAACGGCGTACACCATTACTTTCTGAGCCATTTCAGCCACTCTTGATCTCTTTTTAGCAGTGAAAACCTTCATGTATAGTGGCTTCCAATCTGCCACCCCAAAATATTAAAATCTATCAGTATATATTTATTAAATTATAAAGATTGAAACTATCCATGTTTCATTTATTTCCTATATTCGAGTTTACACTATCTTTGTTTCTGCTCTAAATCCAAAATGTGATGATAGACAGTGTCCACTATAAATGGACTTCAACTTCCAAGGTCTGTTAGGCATAATTGATTCTGTTGTCTCATAACTGTAGACACAGATGTTTATAAGAGATTTGAAACAGGAGCAGTCACATACACGTTAATTACAGCACTCAGGAAGCAGACCTGGACAGTTATCTGTGAATTTGACACTAGCTTGGTCAACATAGTGAGTACCATGTAGCCCAGCCTAGTCTGTGCTACATAGTGAGATTCTGTCTCAGAATAAACTTTTTTTTCTGAGAATTTCATGCCTGGCAATTTTGATAGTATTTCACCCAACCCAACTTCTACCAAATCCAGTGCCCCCATTTTATACCCACCCACTGATGTATCTGGATTTTTAAAAACTGTTCAAGTACACT
>NC_046155.1:219944118-220061618 GCF_011064425.1 Rattus rattus | reverse complement strand
TTATAGTCATAGCACGAAATTTTCTCAAGTACTTTTCCAATGACACAGTGTATGTTAGATTTACTGCATGCTACATGGCTGCCCAACCAGACCAGTCGTCGGTCTTTTTAATTAGAACCACTTAGGTAGTTGTTTGATATAATGGCCCAGTACTACATTTGCATTTCCCTAGACTAATAGTGATACTGAGTACTAAGTTGTATGTTCTGGTTATTTGTTTAATTTATTATGGCAAAATTTTAAATTGGCTTCAGGGGACATAGAAGTGCATCAGTGATTAGCAGCATCGCTGGTGTTATACAGGACCAGGTTTTAGTTCTCAGAATCCACAAGATGCTTTACAACCATAAGTAAATCCATTTCCAAGGTACCTAATGCTGTCTTTTAACCTCAGCAGGTAACAGGATCAGACATGTTTCATAGACACATACATACAGGAGAAACTCACAGATAAATAAAAAAAAATACATTTATCGAAAATATTGATTGGATTGAAAATTTAGATGGTTACCTGGTCTAGTTTTAGTTTCCTTTTATTTATTTGCTGAAGTTCTTTAAATATTACAAAGGCCAATTCTTTGTCAGCTGTATGAAATATAAATATCATTAAATATTATTGCCCATTAGGTTGCTTTCTTTTATATAGACCTTTAATGTTACTTTTTATGAGAAGAAATATTCATAAGAGAAATTTTACTACAGGGTAAAATAAGAGTCAGAATACATTTTTACAAGGTATACTCAATTAATACAGGATAGTTTTATAGGATGGCATGCTTCCTATCCTCTTCAGTAAAATATTGTGACTTTACCACCCATGTATACTCTGCTTTATTCTGAATTTTCAGGCTTTTCTTTTTAGTTTTTAGTTTTAATTTATCTTTGTTGGCTTTCTCATTTTTATGCCAATACCAGCCCAACTCTTTGATGTTTGTATCAGTAAATCTTAGACTAATTCATTTTGCATTTATGAATGAAGCTGACAAATCTGAAAAGTGGGTGATTTTTAAATTGATAAAGAAATTGAATAAATTTTGCTTATTTTCTGGGAATAAAGAGCCACATTTGACAATGAGAAAAAAAATAAGTATGTAAGTAATACTGACGAACAAAACTTCAACTTCTAAGCTCTGTTGATGAGGGTAAATCTGAATTAAATCAAGGTGTGGGTCAGTGGTAACCATTTTGCCATAAGATTCCCTAACAGAGGTCTTTATCATGAGAACTTGGTTCAATATTCTTGCTCAGAATTGGCTTAGCTATTGAATAATTTTTTTGTTGTTGTTTTGTTTTTATTTGTTTTTTTTCTTTTTTTTTTAATCTAGCAATAGTCATTTGGAAATAGGGCATGTAATTAAAAAAACCCCTCCAATGGGAAAGTCTACTATTGAATATTTTCTTGATTAATGATTGATATGGAAAGGCTTAGTATCCTGTAAGCAGTACCACTCACTTCCCAGTTTCACTGGGAAGATGAAAATAACCTGGTAAGAAGCATTCATCCAAGCCTTTGTTTTCTTGCCTGCTTCTGGGTTTCTGCCTTGAGTACATGGACTGACTGTAATATCACCTAAGAGTTGTAGGATGAAATAAACCCTTTCATCTCCAAATTCCTGTAGTTTGTAGAGCTTTATCACACAATTAGAACGTAAATAATACAGCTATGATTGATATATTCAACATATATTAATATCTATACAAAGTCACACCCAGTATTGTTTCTCCCTGTCCTATGGTCAAGGTATAATATAATTTGGAGTACTGTAATGTTTTTTGTTTGTTTGTTTGTTTGTTTGGTATTGTTTTTGTAGATAAAATGTCATCCATAGCTCATGGTGATCAGTGACTAAAATGTAGCAAAGGAAGAGACACATGCTCCACTATGTAGATAGCAGGCTTTTTATGATAGCCAGAAGCTGGAAAAAAAACCCAGATATCCTTTAAAAGAGGAGTGAATAAAGAAAATGTGGTATATCTACATAATGGAGTACTACTCAGCTATTAAAAAAAATGACTTCATGAAATTCATAGGCAAATGGATGGAATTAGAAAATATCATCCTGAGTGAAGTAACATAATCACAAAAAAAAAACAAATATGGTATTCACTCATTGATAAGTGAATATTAGCCCAAATGCTCAAATTACCCCAGATGCACAGACCACATGAAAATCACTGACACGTGGATATTAGCCCAAAAGCTTGGATTACACAAGGTACAGTCCACAGACCACATGAAGCTCAATAATCTACACAGTCAATGAAATCCCCATCAAAATTCCAAATCAATTATTCATAGAGTGAGAAAGAGCAATTTGCAAATTCATTTGGAATAACAAAAATCCCAGGATAGTGAAAACTATCCTCAACAATAAAAGAACTCATAGAGAAATCACCATCCCTGACCTCAAGCTGTATTAGAGAGCAACAGTGCTTAAATACCACATGGTATTAGTACAGAGACAGGCAGGTAGATCAATGGAATAGAACTGAAGACCGGGAAAGGAACCCACAGAACTATGGCCACTTGATTTTTGACAAAGGAGCTAAAACCATCCAATGGGAAAAAGATAGCATTTTCAAAAATGGTGTTGGTTCAACTGGACATCAGCATGTAGAAGAATGCAAAGTGAACCATTCGTATTGTCCTGTACAAAGCTTGAGTCCAAGTGGATCAAGGACCTGTACATGAAACCAGAAACAATCACATTAACAGAAGAAAAAGTGGGGAAGAGCCTTGAACACATGGCACTGGAGAAAAATTCCTGAAAAAAACACCAATATCTTACACTCTACAATCAAGAATCAACAAATGGGACCTCATAAAATTGAAAAGCTTCTGTAAGACAAAGGACACTGTCATTAGGACAAAATGGCAACCATCAGATTGGGAAAAGATCTTTACCAATACTACATCCAATAGAAGGCTAATATCCAAAATATACAAAGAACTCAAGAAGTTAGATCCAGAGAGCCAAATAACCCTATTAAAAATGGGGTACAGAGCTAAACAAAGAATTCATAGCTTAGGAATATCGAATGGCTGAGAAGTACTTAAAGAAATGTTCAACATCCTTAGTCATCAGGAAAATGCAAATCAAAGTAACCCTGAGATTTCACCTCACACTTGTCAGAATTGCTAAGATCAAAACTCAGGTCACAACAGATGCTAGCAAGGATGTGGAGAAAGAGGAACACCCTCCATTGTTGGTGGGATTGCAAGCTGATACAACTCTGGAAACCAGTCAGGATTTTCCTCAGAAAATGTAGACATATTACTACGTGAGGTGTCAGCTATATCACTTCTGTGCATGTACCCAAAGATGCTCCAACATGTAACAAGGACACATGCTCCACTATGTTCATAGCAGCCTTATTTATAATATCCAGAGGCTGAGAAGAACCAGATATCATTAAACAGAAGAATGGATACAGAAAATTTGGTACATCTACACAATGGAATACTAGTCAGCTATCAAAAACAATGACTTCATGAAATTCATAGGCAAATGGAATGAAATAGAAAATATGATCCTGAGTGAGGTAACCCAATCACAGAAAAACACACATTGTATGCACTCACTGATTATTGAGTATTAGTCCAAAAGCTCGAATTACCCAAGACACATTCCACAGATCACATGAAACTCAAGAAGGACAACCAAAGTAGGGATGCTTCAGTCCTTCTTAAAAGGGAGAACAAAAATACTCATAGGAGGAAATACAGAGACTGACACAATTCAGAGCCTGCCCCACCTAGGGATCCAGCATATATATATATATGCACCATACCTAGACAATATTGATAAAACCAAGAAGTGCTTGCTGACAGGAGCCTGAGAGGCTTTCCTAGAGCATGACAACTACAGAGGCAATTTCTAGCAGCAAAACATTGAAATGACCACAGGGTCCCTGTTGGAAGAGTTAGAGAAGGAATTGAAAGAGCTTAAGGGACTTTCAACCCCTTATGAACAACATTACCAACCAACCAGTACCCAGGGACTAAACCACTGCCCAAAGAGTACACATGGACAGACCTATGGCTCAAGCTGCATATGTAGCAGAGGATGGCCTTATTGGGAATCAGAGGAGAAGCTCTTGGTCCTGCCAAGGCTGAACCCCTTAGTGTAGAGGAATGTCAGAGCGGGGAGGTGGGAAAGGGAGGTGGTTGGGGAGGTGGAACACTCCCATAGAAGGTGAGGAGGGATTTGATAGGGAGGTAATGGATAGGAAAGGGAATAACACTTGAAATGTAAATTTAAAATATCCAATTAAAAAAAAAGAAAGAAAATAAAAGGACTACCAAAGTGCAGATGCTTCAGTCCTTCTTAGAAGGAAGAACAAGCATAATCATAGGAGGAAATATGGAGTCAAACTTTGGAGCAGAGACTGAAGGAATGGCCATTAGAACCTGGCCCACCTGGGGATCCAGCCCATATATATCCAAACCTAGGCAATGTTGATGAAGCCAAGAAGTATATGCTGACAAAATCCTGATATAGCTGTTTCCTGAGAGGTTCTAGTGGAGCATAACAAATATAGAGGCAGGTGCTCGCAGCCAACCATTGAACTGAGAACGAGGGTCCCCATTGGAGCATTTAGGGAAAGACTTGAAGGAGCTGAAGGGGTTTGCAAATCCATAACTACAACAATACCAACAAACCAGAGCTCCCAGGGCCTAAACCACCATCAAGGAGTCCACATGGATAGACACATGGCTCCAGCCTCATATAGCAGCAGATGACCTTGCTAGACACTAAAGGGAGGAGAAGCCCTTGGTCCTGCCAAGGCTGGATCCCCCACAGTGTAGAGAAATGTCTGGGCAGGGAGGTGTGAAGGCGTGGGTGATTAGTGGGGGAAATGTAAATTTGAAATGTAAATTCAAAAATCCAATGAATAATAACAATAACAATAATAATAATAATAATAATAATAATACAAAACACAATCATGCCTCATATCCCTAGTTCCGCAATTATAGATGTACCTGGTACCATGGAGGATCTCTTGTAAGAAAAATAAAAGCTATACTTACAATATTGGCCCATAAAGTTGTGAAAAGAGAACTCTTAAATTTTCTGAGCCCTTGGTGTCTTTATCTTCATATTTGGAGCATTTTTTTAATTGAATGGATGTGTTTGATAGGTTTTATACTCTTTCTAGGTTACCCAGGCCTATGCTTACAGTAGGCAAACAACAATTGCTATTGTTAAACTGATCAATTGATTTGAACTCTGTATATTTTAGCTATTTTGGATTTTACATATCAAAATTGTATAACCTGTGAATAAGGTTCTGTGTCTTCTTTAAATTATTTTCATTTTTCTTTTTATTGTTTCATAAAATTAAATAGCTTCTTTAACAAAATGTCTTCCAGGAATGATAAAGTCAAGAATTGTTATTATATTTTTTATTTCAGGCAGAAGATTCAAAATGTCATCATTGAATATAATGCTTGCAAAAGAATCTTTTGAAACACATTTCGTCAAATTAAAAAATTATACATGTGCCCAGTTAGTTAAGAATTATTATTACAAGTTAAACTCTATTGATACTTATGAACTTAGTGAAAAAAATCACATTATTTTTATTTGTTAATATTGAGAATGAAATATACACTAATTTTCCATGTTAATGAAACTCTAAGTTTCTATAAAATTAGGCGCGGCAGGGGGTGGGGATTTAGCTCAGGGGTAGAGGCTTACCTAGGAAACGCAAGGCCCTGGGTTCGGTCCCCAGATCCGAAAAAAAAAACCAAAAAAAAAAAAAAAAATTAAGCTCGGCAGTAATAATTTTACACATTATTGGATTTTTAAATATCATAATTATGGATGAGTATTTGATTTTAGACATTTTTAATTACTGTGAAATTGCTTTCTCCTATGTTTTCTCCTAAAGCTTAATATCTTATCTGTAATTCTATAGTTGTAAGATATAAGGTTAAGAGGGAGACTAATTAGGACCAAAAATTATTGACATAAGGCAAGGAAAATAGACGCAGAGAAACTAGAAATAGATGTATGTTTATATTTTAAGTAGATTGTCTGCAGTTCCATGGAAGAAAGCATGATATCTTACAAAAGTACTTCTGGAAAGAAGAAATACAATCTCAAGTCAACAAATAAATGAGAGTGATATGTCAAACCACGTGCCCTCACATGATGAACAGTTGCAGTCCCCATGTGCACTGTTATAAAAATCCAAATTCCAATCATGGAGGTGGTCTCAAACTTCAAATAAAAACTTCCTCCATAGAAACATCATCTTAGGACTTCACATTTAATATATGGATGAGGGCATGATGCTCAGACAGCATCAAAATTGCCTATAGGAACTGAAAACTTCTGGTAATTCATAGTACCAACAAGTCAAAAGGGAAATGAGATTATACCAGTTATTTAAAATAATCATTTAAATACACGTAAGATTAAATGTATAATTTACAGTTATCTAAATACTAAAAAAACCAAATTATTTACACGTGTCATGTATAACTGTCCACAAAGCTTCATGAAAGAAATAAAAATTAATTTTATTATTATTATTATTATTATTATTAATTGCATATTTTACTGTTATGCATTTCATTGTCCCCCTCCACAAAGTTCACACCATTCCTCCTCCCTTTGCCTCTAAGACGGTGTGTCCACACCCACCCACCCACTCTAGCACGCCACTACTCTGGTGGAACATTCCTCCAGAGGATTAAGGGCCTCCCCTCCCATTGATACCAGATAAGACAATCCTCTGCTACATTTGTAGCTGGAGCGATGGACTGGCTCAAATATACTCTTTGGTTGGTGGTTTACTCCCTGGGAGTTCTGGGTGGTCAGGTTAGTTGATAATATTGTTCTTCTTATGGGCTTGCAATGCCCTTCAGCTCTTTCAGTCCTTCCCCTAGCTCATCCACTGAGGTCCCTGGGCTCAGTCTGATGGTTGCTGTGAGTATCTGCATCTGTATGAGTCAGATGCTGGCTGAGCCTCTCACAGGATAGCCATGTCTACAAGTACTTCTTGGCATCAGCACTATTGTCAGTGTTTGGTGTCTACAGAGAGGATGGATCCCAAGGTGAGATGGTTTCTGGATAGCCTTTCCTTTAGTCTCCACTCTATTTCTTGTCCCTGCATTAACTTTAGACAGCAACAATTCTGGGTTAAAACTTTTCAGATGGGTGGGGAGCCCCATCCCTCAACTGGGTGCCATGTATATCTACTGGAAGTTGTCTTTTCAGGTTCTATCTCCCTGAACCTGGGGAACTTCTTCCCCATTGGGTCCTGGGAACCTCTTACTTCCCTGGAGTCTGGGACTCTCTAGTGGTAGTCCGGTTCCCTTTCCCAACACTGCTACATGTTTCTCTTCGTTTTCCTGACCCTTTGGAATTCTCTCCTCTCACTTCCCATGCTCCCATTTTTCTCTCCCCAACGACTCTCTCTCCCAGGTGCCATCTATGTTCCTCCCTCCCTCTACCTCCCATGATTATTTTGTTGGCCCTTCTAGGTTAGATTGAAGCATCTACACTTGGGTCTTATTCTTCCTAAGCTTCATATGGTCTGTGAGTTATATCATGGGTATTCTAAGATTTTGGACTAATATCCACTTATAAGTGAATGATTACCATGTGTGTCCTTTGTATCTGAGTCACCTCACTCAGGATGATATTTTCAAATCCCATCTATTTGCTTTAAAATTTTACGAAGTCATTGTTTTTAAAGACTGAGTGGTACTCTGTTGTATAAATGATCCAGATTCTCCGTATCGATTCTTCCTTTTAGTGAAATCTGGGTTGTTTCCAGATTCTGTCTATTATAAATAAGGCTGCTATGAACAGAGTGGAGAATGTGTCCTTGTTATATGTTGGAGCATCTTTTGGGCATATGCCCAGTAGTGGTATAACTGGGTCTTGAGGTATAACTATTTCCAATTTTCTGAGGAAAGGCCAGATTGATTTCAAAAATGGTTATGTCAGCTTATAATTCTACCAGCAATAGAGGAGTTTTTTGCTTTCTCCACATTCTAGTCAGCATCTGCTCTCACCACAGTGTTTAATCTTGGCCATTCTGATTTGCCTAAGGTGAAATATCAGGGTCCTTTATGTGCATTTACCTGATGATTGAGAATGTTGAACATTGGGGGGGGGTATTTATTTACATTTCAATTGTTATTTCACTTTCCAGTTTCCTCTTCACAAGTCCCCTATATCCTCTTTCCTCCATTTTCCTCCTCCATGAGTGTACCCCCCTACCTGCCCACCCACTCCTGCCTCAGTGATCTAGCATTCCCCTATCGTGGGTCATCAAGCTTCCACAGGACCAAGGGGCTCCCCTCCCAGTGACACCAGATAAGGCAAGCCTCTGCTACACATCCAGCTGGAGCCATGGGTCCATCCCTGTGGACTCTTTGGTTGGTGGTGTAGTCCCTGGGAACTCGTGGAGGTCGGGATGGTTGATATTGTTGTTCTCCCTAGTTGATTGCAAACCCCTTCAGCTCCTTCAGTCCTTCCTCTAACTCTTTTTATCACTATTGCTCTGAACTACAGCTTGAGGTCAGGGATAGTGATTCTCCCAGAAGTTATTTTATTGTTAAATTTTTTTCACTATCCTGGGATTTTTGTTATTCCATATGAAGTAGATTATATAGTCAATTTTGGAAAAGTTACCATGATGGACTTGGAAAAAGGTATATTCTTTTGGTTTAGGGTAAAATGTTCTGTACGTAGCTGGTAAATCCTTAATTTCTGTTAATTTCACTGTCTCTATTTAGTTTCTGTTTCCATGATCTGTCTATTGGTTAGAGTATGGTGCTGAAGTTTCCCACTATTATTGTGTGAGGTTTAATATATATTTTGAGTTTTAGTAACATTTCTTTTCCAAATAAGGGTACCCTTGCATTTGGGGCATAGATGTTAAGAATTGAGAGTTCATCTTGGTGGATCTTTCCTTTGATGAGTCGGGCATGTCCTTCCCAAGCTGTTTCTGATAACTTTTGATTTAACATATTTTATAGGATATAAGAATTTCTACTCCAAGTTGTTTCTTGGGGCCATTTGCTTGGAAAATTCTCTTCCAGACTTTTACTCTGAGGTAGTATCTGTCTTTGCCACTGAGATATGTTTCTTATATGCAGCAAAATGCTGCGTCTTGCTTACATGCCCAGTCTGCTAGCCTATGTCTTATTTTGGAATTGAGTCTATTGATGTTGAGAGATATGAAGGACCTATGATTGTTGTTTCATGTTAATTTTGTTGTTAGAGTTGGAATTATGTTAATGTGGTCCCTTCTTTTGGGTTTGTTGTGAGAAGATTAATTTCTCAGTTTTTCTTGTGTGTAGTTTCCTTCCTTGTGCAGGAGTTTTCTATTGGTAATTGTGCCTATTACCCTCTGTATGGCTGGTTTAGTAGAAAAATATTGTTTAAATTTTGTTTTGTCATGGAATATCTTTATTTCTCCATCTGTGGTAATTGAGAGTTTTACTGAGTATAGTAGCTTGGGTTGGCATTTGTTTTCTCTTAGGGTCTGTATTATATCTGCCTAGTATATTCTGTTGTTTAGAGTCTCTGTTGAGAACTCTGGTGTAACTCTGGTAGGTCTGCCTTTGTATGTTGCTTGAACTTTTCCCCTTAATGCTTTTAATATTCTTTCTTTGTTCTGCTCATTTGATGTTTTGATTATTATGTGATGGGAAGAATATCTTTTCTTGCCCAATCTATTCAGCATTCTGTAGACTTCCATATTTATGGGCAACTCTTTCTTTAGGTTAGGAAAGTTTTCTTGTATGATTTTGTTGAAGATGTTTACTGGCCCTTTAAATTGGGAATTTTCACTCTCTTCTATACCTATTATCCTTACGTTTGGTCTTCTTATTGTGTTCTGGATTTCCTGGATGTTTTGGGCTAGGAGTTTTTGCATTTTGCATTTTCTTTGACTGTTGTGTCAATGTTTTCCATAGTTTCTTCTACTCCTGAGATTATCTCTTCTATTATGTCTTGTATTTTGTTGCTGATGCTTGCATCTGTGACTTCTGATCTCATTCCTAAGTTTGCCAACTCCAGAGAGGTCTCCCTCTGTGTTTTCTTTACTGTCTCTACTTCCATTTTTAGATCCTTCATGGTTTTGTTCAATTATTTCACCTGTTTGGTTGTGTTTTCCTGTACTTCTTCATGTGTTTCCTTTTTAAGGGCTTCTACTTCTTTACCTGTGATCTCTTGTATTTCTTTAAGAGAGTTTTTTATGTCTTCCTTAGAGTCCTCTATCATCTTCTTGAGATGTGATATTAGGTCAGAATCTTACTTTTCAATTCAGTTTGTGTATCCTGGGCTTTCTGTGGTAGAAGACCTGGGTTCTCATGTTACCAATTGGCACTTGTTTCTGTTGCATATATTGTTGATCTTGCCTCTCTGGTGTTAACTGGCCTTGCTGTCTCTGACTGGAGCCTGTCCCTCCTGTGGGCCTGGTTATGTGGGCCTCCATGGGTCAAGCTATCCCTGAGTTGGGAGGGGGTCAGGAGTGCCTGATCTATGAGCCTGGCTGTTGCATATCTCCGAGGAGTCAAGGTGATTGTGTGTAGGGGCAGGGTGCGGATTACTGGAGCACAAGATATGCTCCTGGGTGCAGTTGGGAACTGGAAGGAAGAATGAAATTAAATATTTAAATATACAAAGAATATAAAGTATTTGAATGGAAGAAGAATCTGCATATACTTTGGTTCCCCAAGAATCATTAAATATCAATTATAGTATCAAAAATTTTAACAGAAAATGACAAATTTATTCTGAAATTTATGTGAAAAGCAAAGGATCAAAAAGAGCAAAAATAACTTGAAAAGTAAGAATAGAAAGAATATGGATTTCAAAAATGGGAACTTTCAATGTAATAGTATCAAAATGCTATGTTGTAAAAAATACATTTAATTTTTGGGAAGATGAAAGCTATCACTGTAAATGTGAATGTTGCTTCACTTTCAGAGCATGTATAAGACTAATTCACAATTGATTATAGATATATTTGTGGAAGTCTAAAGGCTTAATTTAAAAGTATGTAAAATCTTACATGGCTGGTAGAAGATATCATTTATACCCTAGTCAGTAAAAAGAAAAATGACAGATTTGGTGTTACAGATATTTAAAATGTTTGTTCCACAAAAGGAGACATAAATAGTATATGCAGCTCAGACATTATTTAAGAACCACATAAACACAAGCCCATCTAGAACACATAAAGAACCGCCAAGGCCAATAGGAAAACTTAAAGGAGTTCAAGTAGAAAAAGGGCAACAAATAAAGAGATTTCACTAAACAAAAGGCAGAGAAGACAGTCACTTTATGTTGTGGTTTGCCCTGAAGTTATCTGTATTTTGATGCTAATTCCACTGCCCCAAGGACAGCTGCCTAGTCATGTACTCAGGAATCAGGTGACTTCACCAGAACCTTGCCATTGAATTTGTAAAGTACAGGTGAGGGGCAGGTACAGGATAGAAGGAGGCCTGTCATTGGAGGAGAAGGAAGGATGGGCGGGAAGAGGAGGAGACTAGAAGAGAAAGGGAGATGGAGAGAGGGTGAGAAGCCATGGCAGGTGATGTTAAGATTCTGCTCTGTGTATTTAATGGTTGTTATTAATGTTCTCAATGGATGGATGGTACCAGGATTTGTATGTTTAAGTGGGCAATTATATCTTACCAGTTGGGTCAAAGATTATTGTGTTGTGTGTTCTTTAATGTGTAGATGTAAGTAATGTAATGGAGTGTGGGGCGACTGGTCTGGGCCGCCGCGGAGTTGGGATGTGATTCCGCCAAGATATCTAGCAGATATCTTGGGACACCGCAGTGCAGACCCAGTGAGGTAAAAGACAACATACTTCTTTATTTTTTTTATTTTTACAACAACAACTATAAATACTTAAATTGTAAATAAGCATGGTAGCTATAAATAAATAAAATTCAAATTGCGGAGTACATGACTTGGGGAAAGCATGTCATGATGTTGATCTCAGAGGAGGTCAAGGAATGGATTGTGGGCAAATATGCTCAAAATACATTATGTGAAATTATGAAAGATTTGTAAAATATTAAAAATAAACCACCTAACTACCAATTACATGGCTGATGTAAGGGGGGATTACTAACACCTGGTGGTAGAAACACAGAAGTGTCGAGTTGTATAACCATTTTTCAAAATCAGTTGCTCATTTCCACGCCAACTTTGATTTGTAACAATAAGTCCCAGCAATAGCACAGATGAAAATTCATCCTACAAAAAGGGAAATATCCATTCATAAAGAGATACAAATAAAAATGTTCATTGCTTCTTTACTTGTGATAATTAAAAAGGTATACACCTCAAGTATTTTTCAAGAGGTGTACAATATAACAAAATGTCAAGCCAACCATTGAATATTAAGTAAAATACAATAAGAACATTGACAGCCATATGCATAATAATTCAGATATAACCTAAGTATATTTTGTGTAAAGGAAATTCAACTCTCAAAACTTTTGTGGTTAATTTTTCTTATACAACATTCTAAAAATTGTAAAACTATACATACTGACAATATAATTGTCCAAGATTTAGAGACTAAGAAGGAGAGATAGATAAGACTGATTCAGAATAGTCAAAAAAACATATAATAAGGCCATCAAGGATGGCAGTTTTTCGTATAGTCACTGGAATTGTGGTTACTTACATTTATACATGTGACAAGATGTTGTGAGCTAATTACAGGAACATACAAATGTAAGCAATGCTGGAGAATCTAACGTGACTTGTGGATTTTATTCATGCATGATTATGTACAATTAAGATGATGGTATAAACTTTGTGTAAATCACTTCCTGTTGTAGAAAGTGGTAAAGGATTCAGAGTGATTTGATGTCTTCACTTTTATGTCTGTGTATGAATATACATTTATCACAGTCAGCATGTTTTTTGTT
This sequence comes from Rattus rattus, assembly GCF_011064425.1. Classification (NCBI taxonomy): domain Eukaryota; kingdom Metazoa; phylum Chordata; class Mammalia; order Rodentia; family Muridae; genus Rattus; species Rattus rattus. Next base: position 220,048,693 of record NC_046155.1, on the reverse strand, counting down.
TTCTTATTTATATGTGTGGTATACTTTGTGAGGTGATTGTGTGTGTGTGTGTGTGTGTGTGTGTTTGTGTGTGTGTCTCTGTGTGTGTGTCTGTGTGTGTAGGTCTGCTTACACTAATGGACATGTATGAAAGCCAGACCTTGGTTGCTTCTCCTCATTCCCTGAATACCTCACTAAACATTGAGCTGACTGTTTGGCAAGCCTTGATGATCGTGTTGCAGAGCCTGGGGATCCACTTATCTAGCTACCCCAGCACTGGTGATTTATTATGCTCTATTAAACCCTTGTTTCAAATGAATTCAGAGGATCCAAATTCAGGGCCTTCAGCTTTTCAAGAAGCACTTTTATCAACTAAGTTACCTCAAGCCCATAATGAACCCTTTAATTAATAGCATATATCTTCTAAATGAAGACAAATGCAGAACCTATCAGTTAAAGTCTTTCGAATCATCAGAGAAAAAGCAAAAGACTACAGGTTAGCGAGCTTGAATATGAATCTTTGTTTTCTTACTCACTATCTAGATGGGTCTACATTCCTCATTATCTAAACTATGCTGAGCTTCAATTTTCAAATTTGAGTTGAATAAATAATAACATGTTTGGTTATAAAACTTGGCATCAATATTTAAAAGCAACATGTATTGTAATCTTTATATATTATTCACAAAATCCAAATTGTTGTAATGACTTCTTATCTATATTTAATACAATTCTTATTTATTAACATAAAATATTAAAAAATTAAGTATCAATAATTTCTACTGATAAGTACATTGGAGATAGCCTTATTCGTGCTTTTAAGATTTACATTAACTAAGAGATCATTTAAATGGCATTTTAAGTGACAATAATTTGATAGAGTGGTAATTTGAGTAATAATGCCCTCATAGGTTCATAGGTTTAAATATTTGATCCCTAATTGGAACTGTTTAAGAAGGATTATTAGGTGTGTCCTTGGAAGAAGTGTATCAACAGGCAAAGGCTAGTTTCCTTCTATCTGTCTCCTATTTAAAGCCAGCATGGACCCTCTAAAATTGTAACCTTAATTAAATACTTTTTAAAAAGTTGCCTAGGTCATGGAACTTTGTCACAGTAATAGAAAAATAACTAAGTCAAATGGGAAAAATGTCTATCATTTCCCTCAGCAACAGGATTTGTAGATAATGATTCCCAGGAGGTAGCTGATATTAGAGACCATCATTTCCCAAAGGACCATAAGTTAAATTCTTGGTCTTCATGGAGGTGCTGTAAAATGATAATGGAACCTTAATAATTTAGAGCTTAGTGGAACTGATTAGGTCTTTGTGGGCTTAATCACAATGAGGGTATAAGCCAGATTCATTTTATTCTTTACTTCATGAATTCAGGAAGTGAGCTGTTTTCCTTCCATGATGGCCTGTGGTATTTGAGACCAAAGTACAAAAACAAAACAAAACAAAACAAACAAACAAACAAACAAACAAAAAAACCAAACCAAAAAAAAAAAACTCCAAAACTTAAAACAAAAATAAAAACAAAAACAAACAAAACACAAACAAACAAAAAATCCTCTAAAACCTGGTGCCAAATTAAGTCCTTTCTTTCTGTTCTTTCAGCTGTTTCTTTATAATTAGAAAGCTCAAAGACAATTGTAACCTTTACATTTAGCGTATTGTTCAATAAATAAATACTTAGACTTAGCGTTAATTTATAAATACAGTATAATATTGGATAAGCCAAAATAAGTAATAATCTAAGAAATTAAAATAATATGATGTAATAAAGTTGGGTGAACTCTTCTTTACTGCCTCCTGACTCACTCTCTCTCTCTCTCTCTCTCTCTCTCTCTCTCTCTCTCTCTCCTTTATTGTACTATACATATCATGTACCCCAGAAATTAAATAAATCACTTTTTGAGTTCTCCTTGGTATCTCTGACTAATCGTCTCTTCAAGTTGGGATTATGAATAAGCAAAACAAAGGGCTACTTAATTAAAATACATAACACCGTGAAGCTTACTTCATAACCAAGCGTCCAATGGGGGGACATGGGACTTGGTTGGCTTTACGGCATCAGCATATACTTCACTGAATAGAAGATTTATGAGACATGGCAGAGTAATTGAGTAAACCACATAGAACATGTCAAAGTTTGAACTATGAATTATTTCCATAGCATGTCATTTGAAAATCTGAAGGTGGTAGATTGTAGAGAACTGGATCTATGTCAAATGAAGGAGAATACATAGGAATTACGATTAGAACGCTAATATTTCTCACACAAGAATGAAATTTACACATCTTAAATACTGTTCACCCTAAAATAACAAACATATGAAAATCAACTATTATTACCTAAAATGGAAAAGAGGTAGAAAGAGAAATGATATGTAAGCTTTTCAGCATTTAAGGTTTTTCAATTATTGGCTTTTTTGTTCAGTTAGCATACCATTTGTTTTGTGCTAAGTAATTATGAGGTCACACGAAAGTCAGGATAAAAATTGTTCAACATAAATACCTTCTTCTGATGCAAACCTTTGATATCATTTTCTCTGCTGTGACCTGTGTGTTTCTGTGACAGCTCAGAGTCTTTACTTTCATTAACAATGCATGAACCATGTATGCTCACTTTAAATATTCCAAAGACAACCTGTTGCAAATGTCTTCAAATGATACTTAATCTACTTGCATGACAAATTTCCTGATAGAATTTACATTAGTAACTTTGCTTTCATTTACAACAAATCCAAGCCCACTTACAAAACTCGAATCTTCATTAGCAAAATATATGTATCGTCCATTATTTCTATAGATTTCTTCTTTGGAAACACGGCCTGAAGACATTCATAGAATATGAACCCCTTAAGGAGCTACAGTGATAAACAGTGATATCAACTGTGAATGAAAGAAGTGGGAAGTCATAAGTTCAAAGATAGTTAAAGAAGATTTTAATTGGAAACAAAGGGAATAATTAAGCAAATGATCTAGAGATATTTTCAAAATAAACTCAGATGATAGTACATGTTAGTGGTTACGATTATTTATATATAAATATAGCTTTTATTAACTTACTAATAAAATAAATTATGAGGAATTTTGAGAGGCAGGACATTAGAAAAATGTTCTTGGTGAGTTCCCTCTTCACCAACAGTATTACCAGAAAACTGTTGTGTGCTTACCAGCCACAGAACTTATGATCTTCTTTTTTCTTCTTATAGCATGTTACTGATATCTCATCCTAGGATACACAAGAGTTGCAACAGTTCCAAAGGTGACTTAGTCTTTATAAGTGTTATACAAATGGCAGAGCAAATAAAGATATCTTGATCATTTTCGTTGATTTTAATAAAATATGCCAGAATTTTAAGAAACAATCTACTTGTAGGAATGATGTTAAATGTCACTGAGAATTAGTTCTTCTTTTTCTACCACTATGGATACCTGTATTATTCTATTCACGTGCTGGAAAGTTGGACTTCAGTTACGTTTGGCTTCCCAACATTTCCAAAATATACCACAGATTTCTGATCCCTCTATCTTTAAGTGCATATGTAGCACAGTCAAAAATATCCTTCCCCAGGCTCAAATCACTGCCAAACACATGCCTCATTAGAACAAGCCAAGAGAAATCTCTCTACTCCAGTGTTACTATCCGTGATTCATTTCCTTCCTCCTACCCACTTCCTTCCTTCCTCCAAATCTCTTTTCATCCTCATTTTATGGCACTTACATCCTCTCAATTTTGAGGACACACTATGACACATTTCATCAGAGGGCTAGTTACAGAGTTAGATAACAGGAAGCTGAGTCAGCGTTCCAGCTCCTTATTTGAGCAAGGTCTTCACATTGTCCACTTTGCTCATCATTAATACGTAGGAATGCGTTAAACACTATTGTAGAACTTATATATGATTGAAACATTAATAAATGAAGAAAAGTTGGTGCTTACCATATAACCAATCCATCTACCTACTTATTACCCTAGTGCTTATAAATGTGGCCTGAATCTCTTTTCTAATATATTTTTAACTTTTTTTAAAAATTTTATTTTTCTTTGATATTTTATGTATTTACATTTCAAATGTTATCACCATTCTCCCCTCTCCCACACCCCCTTCCCTCTTCCCCTGTTTCTATGAGGATGCTCCTACTTCCACCAACCCCTCTCACCTCAACCCCCTGGCATTCCCCTACACTGGGGAAACAAGCCTTCACAGGACCAAGGGCTTCTCCTCCTATCGATGCTGTACAATGTCATCCTCTGCTACATATGTGGTTGGGGCCATGGGTCCCTCCATGTGTACTTACTGGTTGGTGGTTTAGTTTCTGGGAGCTCTGGTGGGGTCTAATATATTTTTTAAAAAAAGAATGATATTTATCTTTTCCCAATCTGAGATAGTCATCAGCCAAATAACTGAGGTTTGTAGACTTTTCCTTTTATTAGAAGATAAAAGAGGCCGTCTTAAAAAACAGATATAAATGCAATATACATGGCCTAAAGATCATTTTATACAATATGTTCAATTAAGCTATGCTTTGTCTGTGACCCATCCATCATTTGAAGTCAAGTATAGAATTAATCAGTATGTCAACATTAAGAGAATTTTTGTGTTTTGAAGCATTTCACCTTTTGGATGTGTGAACTAGGATGCACAAGCTGTAATAACAAAATCACAGTACAGTATAATTATACTGCTCGCTGTACAACATATGCTCATCCCCAAAAGTAAAAACATGTATGTTAATAACACATATATCATGTAACTGAAAAACAGGCCACAACAATATTATACAGTGAAATTTTTTTATAAATCTAGTACAATGGCCAAAGTACTGGACATCTAAGGGTTTATAGTCAGGAGCTTGCTGCTGATGTACAGGAAAAACTGTCTAGAAATTGACCACTTTAACAACCATAGCTTCTGTGTAGGGAGTAGTGGGACATATATGAACACATATCTAAGGACATCTTATCTTTTTCAAAATACATGTAAGTACATTCAGGAGAGGCAACATGTAGTTTTAGAAGAGTACTAATTGCCTATTGTCTTAGTAGAACTACAGCATTATACCTAAATAGCATATATTATACCACATAAAAGACAAATATCTATTTCTCATACGAAAATCATGGGAATATATTAAATTACCAGGAATACACTTGGTGTCCATAAATTTCATGGTCTTAATTTATAAAGTGGAGTCTTCACCCTTCATTCGTGATATTAGTGTCTATTTTCCACACTTTTCTGTATAGGATCACTGGCTCTGACAGCCTCCAGGAGATCTACTGTTAGTCTGTTTCAGGTTCCCAATTTGTCTGAGACTGGAGATCACTGCAGGTAATTTGACATCTCTGCTTTGGATTTGCTGAGTCACCATACTTGGCTTCAGTGTCTGCCTTCCAACAGGATTCTTTCTGTTGGAAGTTCGAATTCTAAGTTCTCTTCGTTATTGGACTTCTGGTATTTTGACACTTTCTTGCATTGAATCTCTGATTTTGGTCTCACACTGCTGTACTTGCTAGTGTAATAAAGACACAACTGTTAGGATGTGGTAATTTACATGTCACTTTGTATAGTAATTTGAGTTACAAGTACAGAGGAGAATCAGAGGCTGATTAGAAAGTCTAGACTAATTTGCATCAAAGAGAAGTGAAAGAATTATAATAAGAAGCACCAGGGGAGAGAAGGAGGGTGGGGAAATAGTTCGGTTAGCTTTGCAGAGAGAGAGAGAGAGGAGAGAGAGAGAGACAGACAGACAGAAAGAAACAGAGAGAGAGACCGAAAGACAGAGAAACAGACCGACCGAGAGACAAAGACAGAGACAGAGACATCAAGGACAGAAATATTGCCATGCAGTTGATAATTATGTGTCATCCTATATAATCCATGTCATCCTTGGAGTAATTTCGATAAGCGTTTTAATTGATTTCCAGCTTTAGTTCATGTTGGAATTCATTTGAATGGGAAACACTGCTCAGCCCAAGTGTTCACCTGAGCTTTACAGTCTACAGTGGCTAACAACACTACAGCATGGACAAATCTGCCCAAGTCGTCCACAGCTTGACTTCAGTGTTGACCTTATTTAGTAGCTCCTTTGTCGTCTGCCACCCTGCCGGACTATCCGGGAGACTACACTCTCTGAGCCAGACTGTTAAAACCACTGCCTAGCCATTTATACTGCAATCAAAAAGGGGTTCTAAGGAAATATTTTGCACTAAATTGATAACTGTTGGTCTTTTGATCTACTGTTGAAATCTAAGCAATCATGGTATACGTGGCATTATATTCTACATAGCAAAGATTTTTTTTTCTTCCATCTAACTTTCTATAGCCTACATATGCTCGTCTCTTTATGGAGAATAAAGGAGCTATGTAACTCCCTACGGAGTTGTGAAATGTGTTGTCTACTCCACCAGAAGAAGCGGCATGTGGTCTAAATAAAAAGAAAGGGGTGCTGCATAGGACACTGAACTCCTTCTGAATTTATGGTAGGCTTCCTCAGCGTCTGTGAATCACTATTGGCAGTAGAGCAAGCAAAGAATAATCCTAGAACCTTCTCAGCAGGATGCAGGCTTCAGACATATCACCAAGACAAATAGCTTTAGTTAAGCACATTTGATATAACCATCAAAGTTTATTTCATGAAAACAAAGCGAAAGCATTCAGCTGCTCTCCAGACAAAAGCACATTTATATTCATAGAGTGGAAAGGGATCAAAATAGCCTTATCATGATAAATTTCAACAATCTGACGTTTTAAAGGGTGAAGCTATCCTCTCAAGGTTATGATTAGATTTTAGAGGTAGACTTTAGGATTTGTGAAACCCCTACTCAGTGACCTTTATGCTACATTACATTTTGTCTAAATTAGTGATATATAGGGTGTCAAAAATCTCAAAATATCAAAATTATTTGTATTTTCTATCCTAAACCATATGGTTTAATATCTAGGGTACATTTTTCAAGTGCAGACATGTTTAATTTGTGTCTTTGCAAAAGGGGTTACTTAAACTGCAAGCAGAATGATTAATTTCATCAGAATTGTAACAACATGTTCAACTTAATTTAATTTAGACATGACTTTGAATGCTTAATCTACAAAGACCTTTAAGGATCAACTGAAAACATATTAAACATATTAGTAACACTTGAACTGAAAAATAAACTTAAAAATTTGTAACTGTTTATTTATATTTTTCTTCCTTTCAACAGAGGGAAAGCACTATTAAAATAGCAGTCTGCAATATTATTTATTGCACAGCATAAAATGTTTAAAATCATCAATATCAATGCCTCAAAACATTTTCTTTTGCCATATATTCATAAGCTAAAGTAGGGATTAATGTTTATAATTTAGAGATTGCTTGTGAATAAATTATCATACGAACATAAGTATTGTGAACATTCTCCCAAGTCACATATCATTAACATTCAATTAAAATATTTCATATTTCAAACCAATATAATGTGATTTCTGGCACTATTTAGTGCGGTTCAATATTGAATCAAAATGTTTCTAGGATGCATCTGGATGCATTGCCCAATGTTTCTGTGTACTTAAAGTAGAGTAAGCAATGTTTTTGTTTGTTGCTTTTATCATTCAGGGAGCACAACTAGCCATGCAATATAAGGCTGCTTTTCTGTCACAGATGGGCAATTATTGTCTAGTTAATGCAGAATCCTATTTTTTAAATCTATACATTGAAAGTTTAAAAAGGCAGTCAAGAGGCAAAATTGAGGGTACCTGCTTAACAATTCCTGTGAAGTGTCTCCTCAACAGGACCTGTATGCTTACACTACACTTGAATAAAAGAACATCCCCACTTGGTATGATTTGAAAATTAAATGGCTCCCCGAGGCCCACTTAGTCTCCACCTGAGGGTTCTCTTTAGAAAGGCCATGGAAGATTAAGGAGGTGGAACGTTTGACAGTAAATATGTCATTTGGGGTATGCTTTAAAATGTCGTAGTCTGTCTTCGTCTCTCTCTCTCTCTACCTCCTCTCTTGCTCATACTCTCTCTTCCTCCCTCTCTTTCTTTCTTCCTCCTCTCTTCCTCCTTCTGTCTCCCTCTCCTCCCTCTCTCTGCTCCTACTCCTATAGTTTTTCTGCCTTGTGAATTGTATTCTCTTTGGAACTGTAAGCTAAATAAACACATTGCTTTAACTCGACTTTAGCCAGGGTATTTTTATCACAGCAACAACAACAACAACAACAACAAAAAACTAAAAAAACAAAAACTAATACATATGCCTCAGCTAATCTTTCAAATTGTCCTTATTAGGTATTCTTTGGCTATGTATGCAGTGCCACGTTTTATTGTAGTATAGGAAGACAGCATGAGTTTCATCTGTCAATTTTACTTAGCTACAACCAGATACCTTTTCTGTTCCCAGCCTGAGGAGAACCTATCTGTAGCCTTACTATGATGTTATGCATAGTAAGAACTAACTTGTTAATGCTAACATATTTGTATTCCTATTCTGTTATTGTCTCCTTCCATTCCAATCATAATAAGAATAATATCAATTTCGTTCTCCATCAGGAAGAAGGATTTCACTATTGCCTAGATAAATGAATAAATTAAGTTAGTAGTTTATTTTGGTCCACTTATTAGTATTTTTCTTGAGAAAGCAGCCTTGAGTGCTGCACTCTTCTGATCTCAACGTACTCTTGCCCTTCAATGTCAGCTTTCACTAATTACAATGGATAGCATGTTTGAAAGTCCCCAACCACTTCTGTGTATAGTGTGGTCTGTCAAGAAGAGAAAAAATAACAACTCTATATAGTTATAACCTGGACTGCACATTTGTGCTTATCACAGGAGCAATGCCCCTTTCATCCCTTTACAAACGTCAAACATGTAATCAACTCAACACTGAGATATTGATTGAGCCACGCTGAAGCTTCATTTCAGTTAGAATCAAAAGATTGAGCACACAGATATGCCTTCTTGTCTTATGGCATATTGTTACATTGCAAAAGAATGCGGAATGAGGCTGTCACCAAGACAGCCAGTCAAATTCTACTATCCCATTTCTTTCTTTTCTTTCGCTAGCACATCCTAGCCCAAACATTATGAAGAATGCAATTAGAATCTGCAGTCTTTGCTAATGTCAGGTTTAAAAACCATATTTGTTATTTAGGAAAGTGGACTTTATTTTAACTAGATAAACAAGCATGCCTGGCGTAATAAACTGTGTTCTGCCTTCTGCTTTTCATAAAGTTCACCTAGTATTGTCTCTCAAATAACAGATAGGAGAAAATATATTGAATTTGGGTCAAACAGGATGAAAAGATCTAAAGGTTATAGTCAATTAGACAGAGAACATTGTAGATTAACAATATAAACATGACATCAAGTAAAAAATTTGGCAATTGAAATTAGAATACAGGCCTCGTGTTCTGCCTAACTAAAAGCAAAACATAAGATTCCGTGTTGGTTGGTTTATGTATTTTAAGATATTACATGTTTTTGACAGGCCCCTCATAATGCAGCATTGTCATGATAACCTAATGGTGCCAGTGTTCTATTATGACAGTAGATTTCTAAGCAAACCTTATAAGTTACATAAAGGTATGATAATCCATAGGTTTCACTGTATTAATGAAAGTGGAATAATGAGTAGGGGTATTAAGAACAATATTGTCTTTAAATTATAAGAGAAAATACAATATTCATAATAAAGAATGAGGAAAGCCAACACCAGACATGACTAAAGATTTGCCATAATAATAATGCAGTCACAGGTATGGCTCCCAAATACACTAACATGAAGAGAAAGAGAAGTCTACATGAAATAAACGGAAAAATGCTTAACATTTAATCATGCAAGTAAACACTTTATTGATAAAATAGCTCATATTTTATAGGCATCTGTTCCTCTATGGGGAATGTAACTCAACTGATAATCATTTGTGTACGTTGTGTCATGTGCCTGACACAGGCGTATCCCGATGAAGATCCAAAAGGAATTAGTTACTACCACGTATCGGATCATTTGTGAGAAAATATGAAAACTCATGAAAAGGTATTAAACTAAAATAAGTGGTTTTATCTATGAAAACATCACATATTCATTGATTGTGATGAACATCCAGACAATAAAGTATCTAAAGTATCACAAAGAAACGATTGGGATGACTTACTAAGAAGGAGGTTTGTTGAGTTATTATATATATATATAATTCCTATTGGGTTTTCACATTTTATAAAGCAAAATTTCAGAAATTATTTTTAATTAGTAATATCTACATTTTCTTCTTAAGTCTTCTCTGTTCATGTGCATAGCAATATGGAAACCTATTGACCACTAATCAATTGCTATGGAACAGAAAAGAAAATTTGTACAAGGGAAAGAAACAAATATATAGGATTTTTCTCAAAAGTAGTGGCACTGTAAAAACATTTCAATATATTTAAGAACCGAAGAAACATGTCACTAGCACATTGTTAGAAGAATTAATTCTGAAGCCACTTTAACCAAGAAGGAAATTAATTTCAATGGAAAACTGTCAACACCAAAAAGTAGTACAAATGTCAAATATGTCAACAGCTATGAAAAATCTTATATTTAAGTCACAATGGAACATTTTTCAAACAGAATAGCAAACATCCCAAGTATTGTATGATTTATGTATGTATTACAAGTATGAAAGCCAACTCCACATACGAGACAGTAGTAGTAACTTATGACAACTATAATCATATTTCTTGGATATACTTTTCAGAGCAAAATGAAAGCAACATTATCAAATACTAATAGATGATAAGCTAATAAGTAAGATAAATTAGAAAGTATAGCACTCTCCCTAACATAGAGCATAACCTTGGAAAAGGAGACATGAAAAATCAGAAATAGAACAAGATGGCTTAGCCAACCCAACCTAGCAGATAAACATATGCACTATAATTTTGAATACCGCAAATATGTGACTATTGGACTGGATTAATAAAGAAACAAGCAAAGAAGCTATAGACTGCCAAAATATGCTGCTTCTGAAAGAACCTCAATAGAAACACAATTAATATTATAAGTAACAATGAAAACTACACCATTTAATATAACTCACAATTTAAAGAAAAATTGATTTTATAAACTCACTAGATATCAGAACTTATTGTATCCAGTAAATTTCATGAGAATGATGGCATAAAATCATTAGAAAAATGAAATAATCCTACAACTTTATTCACCTAATTCGAAGCTTCAAAGTAACCTTCTATATTAACAATTCTTAAAGTTTATCAATCTAGTAGCAATGTTTCAAAGTATTTAAACAAAAATTGACATATCTATGGGAAGAAATATACAAACCAATAATCCTAGAGTTTTAAAAATTAAATATCAATGATTGGTAAAACTTGTGGGCTAAAAACCAGTAAAATACTGACCATTTAAAATATAATATGATCAAATGGACTTAAATTACAATCACAGGATATATTCACTCAATAATCGCAAAATCTGCATTTTCCAGAAGGTCTCAATAAACATTAATGAGATATTTTTACGAGCCTTAAGATAATTTAAACTAGTCTAGTTGCAAAGTGCATTACATAATCAAATTTTGGTGAACTTATGAAGAGTAACACAGTAATATAGTAATATATATATGCGTATGTAATCATAGTTGTTACAGTTATAGTTATGTATTCTAGATTTCAAGTCTACAATTTGACTTAGAGAATTTTGGCTAGGGTAGCCAAAAATTTCATATGAATTTTGGATAGCAGTTAACAGCTGATTCTAAGACACATAAAAATAATAAAACACACACCATACATTATTTTGAAAGGATTACTAGCAAAAATAGCAAACTCAAAAATGCCTTAATTAAAAAAATGAAACAACTTGGATCACAGACATCAACATGGCCTTGGAGAACAACAGAGAACCACAGATGCCAACATGGGAAAAGTTGAACATCATCATGGTCTAAAATGGCAGCAGAGACCACGAGAACGCCATCGTGAGGTGGTCCATGATGGTACCAGAGACCATGTGGATGTCCGTAGTTCATGCAGCCATTGGGAAAACGTGGAGAAGACCGTGATCTGCACCGCTGCCAGTTGCCCAGAGCACGGAAGCATCTGTTGCAGTGGCATTGATGACTCCACCTCCTAATCGAGAATGAGAGCCATGGCAGGTTTCTGCCCCCGATAGAAAAGAAACAGCTTTGACAGGAAGCCATTCAGGATAATCTTTAAACCTGTTATAAGGATGCTGAACTATGTATATGGGGATGGGGAAGGACTGTTATCTTTATGGGGCTGGCCACTAGGTATTTGGCCAGTGTCCAATGAATATATGGACAACACAGATTTTACTTGGTGTATTTTGGGGGAAGAAGAGGGAAACAAGTGCTAGAGAAGGGACCTGGAAAGAACAGGAAGTGAGTGTGACCAGGCTGGACGGTATGAAATTCCCAAATAACCAACAAAAATATTACATTGGGAAACAGCACTAATCAACTTTAGTCTTTTAAAGGCAAACAGAAATTAAGCTATACATTATTGTATAGTACATATTTCCAAATGTGGAAAACAGGGCCTGAGTGGTTTAGCCACAGAGAAATAGCAAGTGGGCAGGTTGGTGCAGGAAATATGTTTTAAAGCCACACACAAAGGATAAACAAAGTAGTAATTATGTTGTACCCTTTAGTGGGTATTTTTTTTCTTTCCTGATTCTGTATGAGTTAAGAGTAAATCTATGAGGGTTGGGGATTTAGCTCAGTGGTAGAGCACTTGCCTAGCAAGCGTAAGGTCCTGGGTTCAGTCCCCAGCTCCGAAAAAAAGAAAAGAAAAAAAGAGAATAAATCTATACTAAATATAGCTCAGAACATTAATAAGTCTTCAAATAAGTTTCTGGATTAGCAAACAATGACTTAAAAAACACCTCAGTATTTGTTAGAGAAGCAAGTTGAAATTGGAATGTTATACCATCCTATAATTTGCAAGATGCATTATATATATATATATATATATATATATATATATATATATATATATATATACTGTTGACAAGAATATATATAAAGTAGAAGGATCACAAATTCCTGCTTGGCTTTGGGACAATATAGCCACTTTGGCATTCTGGCAGTTTATACAGACAGGTTTAAAGTCTGCATACAATATTTCTGTCATTCAGCTAAAGGTATTCAATCAAGAGAAATTATACCCCATACTAACACAAGGAATTATTCTTCAGTGTTCATAGACATGTAAATTTTTAGCAATTCCCCCACTGGAAAAATAAAACTAGCAGCCATTGCCTGATTGATAAGTGAGATATAGGGAACTGGAGAGATGACTCTGGGATTAGATGCCCTGACTGCTTGCTCTCCATAGGTCCCAAGTTCAATTTCCAGAAACAACTGGTGGCTTAAAACCATGTGTAATGGGATCTGATGCCCTCTTATGATATTTCTGAAGACAGCTACAGTGTGTTCACCTACATAAATTAAATGAATACATCCAAATAAACAAATAAAGTAAGATAAAATATAGGGCGTGGGTGGGGAAGGGACACCTTTATAGAAGAAGAGGAGGAGGAGTGGATAGGGGGCTTATGGACAGGAAACCAGGAAAGGGAATAACATTTAAAATGTAAATAAACAAATATCCAATAAAAATTAGAAAATGATATAATATAGACTATTGATACACAACCTTACATATTTACCCTAAAAAGCTTTTGTTGGAAAAAAAGCATAACTAATGAAGGTCCCTCCTTCACTAATACATCCAAAAGCCTTCAGCAGATGGTTAGTGGCCTTGCCATTGGGTGGACAGTAGCCTGTGGGAGATACGAGGAAAAAGAGTAGTGAGAGGGAAAAGACAGGAGTGAAAATGACTGACATCCATTATCTAACGGTGATTTTGTAACAATATGGCTGTGTTCATACATCAAAGCTCCTGAAACTGTGTAATTTACACGTTTGTTATTTATTATGACTCTATTATACCTACCTTAAAGCTGTCAGATGACATCCTGGGGAATTTACACAAAAAAAAACAACTATTTTCAGAAATATGTCATTCTTTTTAAAGCACAGCTGATTTAAAACTGTATATGCACAGTGGATCTGTGTCATAAATATAGAATATAACTGATCCTCCGGAAGTCCAGACATTGCTGGCTTTGCCTTTATGCCTTTCATCCATTTTTAATAGCAGATTAAGTAGTGATGTTCATAACAGGGGAATTAAAAACAGGTGAGGAAGAATAAGGTCACCCTCGCCCAACTTCAAGGACCACCGAGCATACAATCACTCTTGCTTCTATTTAAAGCCAAGTCACATAATCAGTTTCAAAGTCAGGGATATAAATATATTCTGCCCATTATGAGCTCTGGTAAGGCTGTGTGAGCAGACGCACTAGAAATTAGGCCAACAGGAGAATCTAATGGCACAGAGGATATGGCATTTTGTTCAAAATATTTCTAAACCATACTAATCATTGGGTTGCAGGAGTACTTTACTAAATAGATCTTGATATTTCATCAAGGAAACTATAAGAAATCACTCCAAAGCAAGCTTCCTTGGTTCTGTGAAAAGTAGAAACCAGCAGCTGTGCCTGGGCGAGCCCTTTACTCTTTCAGAGTCTCCAGCAAGAGCTGCTTGAATGCAAAACTATCGTAATTTAGATTTTTACATTTCTGAGTTGCTCTCTGCTTGAAATCCTCGTGGCATTTATTGTACTGTTTTTAAGCAGTTTGGAATTAGCCAGCTCATTTAGACGCTCTTCCTGCTTTCACAAGCTCCTCGTTGAAACAGAAAAGTACCTACGAGAATTTCAAGGTGACTCATGTGTACACAGGTTTTTAGAAATGTTAAAAGCATGACTCATCACCAGGGATTGATAATTCTGCTGACTAACACAGCTGCCCACATGGTGTCCTAGTTAGAGAACAGGAAGTGAGAATCCTCTCTTTTGGCACGATGTACAGTACTTTAAAGCAGAAACATGAGCTTCGGGAGAGAGACGCGTTATGTTTGTCAAAGTAAGTTAACCATAGCTGTCTTACTGGAGATAATCATCCCTCTAGGGTGAAGTACACTTGGCTTCAGCAAAATCTCCAGTGAAGCAAAAATCACAATTCAATTCGAATAGAGAACATTGGTAATCTTCCACAGAAATAGAGCCATGGCACACAATGGAGAGGATAAAAATCTGTCAGGTCGGTGTTTTTCTCTGACTTTAAAAATTGTTTTTGTTTTTTCGTAGCAAGGGGCTAGGGAAGATAAACGGAAGGGTTCAGTTTGTGATTTTCCGCATCTTTCTGATATTTTTCCATTAAGAAAGGACCAAGTCTGTGACTATTACTTAGAACTGGTGCTCAGAGAGCATTTGTTTTTTTCTGGTCATTAGTATTGGAGGAAAATGAAGAGGAGGAGTAAAAGGTAGAACCCAGTAGTTCAGAACACATACATTGCTTGTTTTCCAAGAAAAACTCGAAAGTAGGTAAATGCATAATAATAGATCTAACCTTGCAGACCAAGCTACAGCTGGAGAGCAGACCCTAAGCATCCGGCATCTGTCCTTCTGATCTTGTTATTATGTGGCACAGAAGGGGACGAAGGTCCCTGCTGCTAGGAAAAAGCAGATCATGGCTGGAAAGAAAATGTCAAGGAGGCAATAATGTTAAAATATAAAATCATAACCAAGGGCAACAGCGTTGGTTTTCAGAGAATGCCAACCTCAAAGAAATCACTGTCGGAAAGCAGGAGGAGAGAAACTGGAGGAGAAAATACAGAAGAGTTACAGAAGTCCATTTCTAAGAAATCTTGAGGGGTCAGCTGGAACTTTCCAGATATGTATTGGAAGCATATTATAGAGAAAAATATATGACATGAGTAAATTCTTGCTTTTGTTGGCAAAAGGCCTATGTAAACCCACACAATGATGGTAAACTGAAACGCATCACGTTTCTGCTATGCCTTGGTACAATGGTAGGATGTAAATAGAAAGATTATGAAAGGTATAGAAACACCATCTCCCCAACCAAGACAATGGGGAAAAAAACAATGAAAACCTTTTGTCCCACCTCCTAGAAGTGTTTCCATTTAAAGAACTGCGTATATACCAGCCCCCATTGCTTCTGCCTGTTTGTTTAATAAATAATAGAACTCTGTCAAAACACTTCAATTTTCAAATACAACACTTCAAGAGAGTTTAGTTCAATTTGTTTGCATTGTTGGCTTTGATGTTTATGGCCTAATCATTGCCATTTGTGGAAGGCTCAGAATGATTGCAGTGGCAATATATCCATGATGGAAAAAAAGAGGTTTTCTTTGTGTCCCAGCAAGTGAAGTTGAGTTCCTTCACCTAGTCACTTTTATTCTTATAATGTCATTGATATGGTTTAGTAAAAGACCATTTAGAAATATGGGGAAATTTTATATAATTTGTAGTTAAAAATAAATGAAAGTAATCAGGGAATGAATTTAATCTTATTGTTCTCAACCAAGACAGTGTATGTGCATATGAAAATATATAGAAAAGAAATAGCTGGAATACAGCCTAAGTGCTCCCTAAGTTCATTTCCTAGTTCTTGTCAGCAGAACATTATATTTTCTTCCTTGACACATACTTTCAATTATCAGCCTGAATCACATTTATAAAAACACTACAAAAGAACCACTTCTTGAAAATAAATAGTGTACCATCTTTTTTCCATTTGGATACATGGAAGATGGTCATTAGAAATGCTATTAGGCAATCCACACAGTTCAAGGCTGTTCAGTGTCAGAAGTAATAGATCACACACTACTCTGGCCACTTTACTTGCCTTCCCTTCCAAGTTCCTTATGCAACTTCACCTCTTCCTTGCTTGCTCTGCCAAAGCCCATCACTTGTATCACTTCCAATCTATCCCAGCAGACTCCTACAACTGCTATCGTGAGTACCAGGATTTGCTATTACAACCTATCAGGAATCTTTCAAAGCTTAGATTATTCCTAGAAACCCTTCAATATCATTCTTGATTAAAGAAACCCAAGTGGGAGAAAATGGGAAGGTTACTCCAGAAGGCAACTGAAGCATGCCACTTACCACATATTAGGTTAATCAAATAAAGGTAACAGGCTTAGGAGTCTAGAGAATATCCATGTGCACACAGAAACACACAGACACAAACACACACACACACACACACACACACACACACACAGACACACACACAAATAAAATAGATGAACTTCAATGATGTTTTATTCTTATACAAGGTCTCATGACAATAAAACTACTCCCATGACATTTCTCTATACCCAGAGAGCTGTACATCACTCAAACCTCATCAGACACCATTCTTGCAATAGAGAGCAATTGGTACAGGCATCCCCAACTAGTTAATGTGCACAGAAAGATGCTCAGCCTTAAACAATTGACATCTTTATTGAATCTTTCCCATTAAGACTCAGAGATTTGGGTTGGGGATTTAGCTCAGTGGTAGAGCACTTGTCTAGCAAGCACAACGCCCTGGGTTTGGTCCTCAGGTCTGGAAAACAAAAAGACTCAGAGAGTTATGTAGAAGTGGGGGGTAGAAAGATTGTAAAAGTCAGAGGTCATGAATGACTAAAAGGAAACAATATTTTCCAGACACAAACATTCAAGATGTACCTATGAGCTGACAGAGACTGTGTGAAGTAATTAAGACATGTACAAGTTCATGGACAAAAATACGTTCATGGAAGATCAGAGGTAGGCACACTGTCCTGCCCTGAGGGAAGGAAATACAGTTAATTCACTGCTGTTGGGGAACATCAGTTTTCTTCCTTGAGTTGATACCTATTATATTGCCCATCCTCCAGAGCAGTCTCCACACATATAATCAGCCAACACAAACGAGTCTCCAATGATCTTTTATAAAGGGAAAGAACATGAAGCTAAATGGGTTTGGAATTAAGTAAAGATGAAAATAATCAAAAGGCATTGCCTGAAATCTAAAAAGAAATATTCAAACCATTGTTTTAAAGCTTTTTTTCATTACACTGCTAGCAAATGGCTTACTATTTTTTCAGTCTGTGATCAGGCAAAATTGGTTATTTTGCTATCAGTAACATAATTATTTAGTATATTTACTATAAATTAGTTAATTTGATGCCATTTTTCTAATGATTAAATAATACTGAACTCTTGGGAGGAAGTATTCAGGTCATGGGAGATTAATCCAGTGAACTAATTTACCACTGTTCTTTTTGCTGGAGTTGTGTCTTATATTCAGTTGTATTGGAATTTAGTTCTTCATTTTCCCCTTCAAATTTCAGTCACTGTCTAAAAGTTACTACTTTTCTGTTTTTTTCTGTTGTGACCACCAAGGCACACCAACAAATGTTGTTCCTTATTCTGGATTGCACCTTTAATGACAAGTTGACTTACTTCTTTTAATAAAATAATATTGAAAAAAAGTAAGGGCAGCCATAAGGGAGAATGGAGATTGAAAGACCAACTAAAAGATAGCTTTAATACTACAGGCTAATCGCTGCACTGAGAGAGAATAGCAGACATTGGCAACATTTAGGTCCCTCTGCTGATGTGATCAATACAGTATGAAGGAGTACCTGGGAACCAGATATTATCAAAATTCCACTTTCATATAGAAGGATTTTATTTTTTTGATGTGAGTTCAAAAGTTCTGCTTCCGTTCACAAGTTTGTTCCCTCTAGTTCTTTCAAAAGAACTTATTTTCATTTGACTTGATAACACATATCAAGACCTCTCACAACATCCATGTAATGTGTCAGGCTAAAATATTAGATCTATTTTACAGGTATATTAGAAAAATGGGGAAACTAAGAGTTTTTTTTCCTGAGACACAGTAACAAATGGATGAGTTAATGATGAGACAATGGATGAGACAATGATGAGTTATGTGGGGCTTTAGGGTCATTTCAGTCTATAGTATTGAAATGCACTCCATCCCATTCCATGCAAACACACATGCTCAATTCTTAACCCTCAGAACTTCATTGAAAAATGCTATTGCCTTACAGAAGCTTTACAGTTTTATGAGGTCCCATATGTTGATTCTCAAACTTAGGGCAAACACCATTGGCGTTCTGTTCAGGAAATTTCCCCCTGTGTCCATGTGTTCAATGTTCTTCCCCACTTTCCCTTCTTTAGTTTCACTGTATCTGATATTATGTGGAGGTCCTTGATCCACTTGGACTTGAGCTTTGTACAAGGTGATAAAAATGGATCAATTTGCATTCTTCTACATGCTGACTGCCAGTTGAACCAGCACCATTTGTTGAAAATGCTGCTCTTTTTCCACTGGATGTTTTTAACTCCTTGTAGGTGTGTGGGCTCATTTCTGGGTCTTCAATACTATTCTATTGATCTACCTGCCTGTACTAATACCATACAGTTTCTGTAAGGCAAAGGAAACTATCAATAGGACAAAATGGCAACCAGTAGATTGGAAAAAGAACTTTACCAATCCTACATCCAGTAGAGGATGAATATCGAATAAATACAAAGAAGTCAAGAAGTTAGACACAAAAAATGGGGAGTTAAACAAAGAATTCTCAACTGAGGAATATCCAATTGAGATGCATCTAAAGAAATAGTCAACTTCCTTAGTCATCAGGGAAATGCAAATCAAAACAAGCCTGAGATTCCACCTCACACCAGTTAGAATGGCTAACATAAAAAATTTAGGCGACAGAAGATACTGGGAAGGATGTGGAGAAAAGGGAACACTCCTCCATTATTGGTGGGATTTCAATCTGGTACAACCACTCTGGAAATCAATCTGGCAATGCTTCAGAAAATTGGACATACCTGGACTTACCTCAGTGATACATGAGGCCCCAGCTATATCACTCCTGGGCATATCCCCAAAAGATGCTCCAACATATAACAAGGACACATGCTCTACTATTTTCATAGCAGCTTTATTTATAATAGCCAGAAGATGGAAAGATCCCAGATGTCCTTCAACAGAGGAATGGATGCCAAAAATGCACATTTACACAATGAAGTGCTACTCAGCTATTAAAAACAATGACTTCATGAAATTCTTAGGCAAATGGATTGATCTACAAAATATCATCTTGAATGAGGTAACCCAGTCACAAAAGAACATACATGGTATGTACTTACTGATAAGTGGATATTAGCCCAAAAGCTTAGAATATCTAAGATATGATTCACAGACCATATGAAACTGAAGAAAAAGGAAGAGCAAAATGTGAATGCTTCAGACCTTCTTAGAAGGGAAAAATACTCATGGGAGGAATTACCATGTTAATGAGTGGAGCAGTGACTGAAGGAAAGGCCGTCCAGAGAGTATCCCACCTGGGTACACATCCTATATGCAGCCACCAAACCCAGTCACTATTGTTGATGCCCAGAAGTGCTTGCTGACTGGAGCCTGATGTGAATGTCTTCTGAGAGACTCTGAGAGATCCTTAATAATACAGAGTAAGATGATTGCAGCTAACCATCAGATTGAGCACTGGGACACCATTAGAGAAAGGACTGAAGAAGTTGAAGGGGTTTGAAACCCTATAGGAAGAAAAACAAAATCAAATAAGACCTCCCCCAGAGTTCCCTGGGACTAAACCATCAACAAAAGAGAACACATGGTGGGGGGACCCATGGCTCCAGCTGCATATGTAGTAGAGGATGGCATTGTCTGGCTCCAATGGGAAGAGAAGCCCTTGGTCCTGTGAAGGCTCTTTTTCCCAATGTAGACAAATGCCAGGGTGTTGAGATAGGAGTGGGTGGGTGGGAGAGGGAGCATCCTCCTAGAAGCAGGGGGAGAGGGGATGCGAGAAGGGGGAACCAGGAAAAGGGATAACATTTGAAACATAAAGACATATATTATTCAATTAAAAAACACAGGAGGAAATATGGAGACAAAATGTGAGGCAGAGACTGAAGAAAAGGCCATCCAGAGACTGTCACACCTGGGGATCCATCCCATATACAGTAACCAAACCCAAATACTACTGGGGATGCCAATAAGTGCATGCTGACAGGAGCCTGATATAGCTGTCACCTGAGATGCTCTGCCAGAACCTGAGAAATACAGAGGAAGATGCTCTCAGTCAATCATTAGACTGAGAATGGAGTCCCCAATCGAGGAGTTAGAGAAAGGACTGAAGGACCTGATGTGGCTCGCAACTCCATAAAACGAACAATATCAACCAACCAGACACCCCAGAGCTCCCAGGAACTAAGCCAAGAGCAAAAGAGTACACATGGACCAGCCGCATATGTAGCAGAGATGCCCTTGTTGGAAGTCAATGGGAAGAGAAAACTTTGGTTCTGTGAAGGCTTGATGCCCCAGTGTAGGGGAATGCTAGGATGGGGAGGAAAGAGAGAGTGGATGGGTGGGCAGGATACACCCTCATAGAAGCTGGGGGAGGAGGTTTCTGGAGGAGAAAAAATGGGAAAGACGATAACATTTGAAATATAAATAAAAACATTTTTTAAAAGTGTTATTGAATATCCAATTAGTTACAGTGAAGTTATATCAGAGCAGAAGGCCCAGCCCTTGTCACTAGTGGATGTGTAAGAATGGAAATGTGGACCTCGAAGACCCAAGGAAGAAAACTACAGTCAAATGAATGCCGCTGTCAGGATAGTGTTCTAGAATGCCAAGGTAAGCATATTGATGAGAGCAAGCATGGCCCAAAAGCAGAAGAGTGGTGTTCCCTGGAATCCGGGGGTGTAACTCGCCTTGAAAAGCTTTCACACAGACTTCTAGCCTCCAGTGCTTTGAAATAGCAAGCTGATCAGATGTACTATTGAGGTAGACCCAGGAAATTAATGTGTGTGCTCTGCAAGTTTTATAAGGGAAATTATAATGATTGCATTTGAATAAATGTATTGGATGTCTCTTCTACTGTACTAAACTTTTACCTAGTTGTGATAATATTAATGTGGTCTCACATGTAGGAATGATGTAAATATAATTGAAAACCAATTTAAACTTATAATTTAATACTTAGCCAGGTCCCAAAATTTAAATTCACGGATGGGGAAAATCTTAGTTGACTTTTTCCAATATAAAAGACAATGATTCCCTGTAATATTTTGAATAAATTTGAAGACAGATTGTGAATACTCAGTTTCTTTATACTTTATAGGTCATTAATGAAAGTGGTATAATTGTTTTATTTTTATTAATATAAAATCATAGTCAACAATCTGAAAGAAACACTAGCCTTTTTAGATTTTTTTTATACCCAGCCAAGAGCACTCCTGATGATCTTGAATTTGTGGGCTTCCCTGCCACAGTCTCCCTAGCCCTGTTCTGGAAGGCATGCACCACCCTGTGCAGCTCAAAAATTCACACAAATATTAGAATTAAATATTTATGGGGAACTCTAAGAACAAGCATAAAAAAAAGTATCCAAATTTAGAATGTATGTTAATTTGATATTCCAAAAGATCTCAGCACATTTATATCTGGTTCTAAAAAAACAAACAGACTTTAAATCAAACAAAACCATAGTCTTAATGAATCCTTCAAGAACATTGAGTAGGTGTCAGGTAGTAGAAAAAAACTGGGTAAGAATTTTAAGTAGCTAAAGCACTAAGTTTTAAAATTTACAAAATAACAAGATTGTCAGTTGTTATTGTTTTATTTTTGTTTTCTGTTTTCACCTGCTCTGCCTTTCCCTTTTTGCTTGTTAGTCTCTTCTATTATTTTTAATTATGTGTGGACATATGAATTTCTGTATGAGTCTGTGCAAGTTTAAGAGCAAATTTACACACATATATATATATATATATGTATATATATATATATCCCAGAAGACAAACTCAGATCCTTATGGGTGTGCTGAGAACTGATTGTAGGTCATCCAGGAGCTCCATGTACTCACTAATCCCCATATCTGTATTTAGTATGACCAGGAACTGATATTAAATTTAAATTTCTACTACTAATATTCCCTTTTTTCACATTTCTGCCAGATTCTTACATCATTCATTATCTTGATAGAGTCACTGTGACTGGAGATAATAGACAGTGAAAAGTGTTCATTGGTATTACCTGATAATTAAAGAGTATGACAATGTTTCTGAAGCATTTTGTTCATTGGTATATCTTTCTTTGAGAACCATGGTTTCAACTCTAGACCATTTTATTGAGAGGCTTATTATTTTGGTTTGTAATATTTACAATTCTAGATTATAAAGAATAATCTCTCCCTGGATGGATAGTTGAGAGAATTAGGCTGTCTCTTCACTCTGTTCATGGTTTCTTTTGCTATTGTACGGAAGAAAGGCAATGATATGACTTTTAATTAATCAGCTCTGGGGTGGTTAATTGCTTTACTAGAGTCCTTTCTAGAAATAACTTGGCGGAGCCTGGGATATCATGCACCATTTCATCTGTCTCACTTCTTTAGTTTCATGTCATGTAATAGGACTTTTGATCTACTCTCAGTTGATTTTTTTTTAAACAGGATGAGAGATATGGATCTATTTGCATTATATAAACTGTAACTTCCCACAAATATTTGTTGAAGAGATTACCTTGTCTCTTTTCTCTACTATGTGCTTTTCTAATCTTTAAAATTTACTTTAATTCCATCTCAATTCTTCATAGAGTTAGAATAAGATATTTGCAAATTCATTTGGGATAACAAAAAACTCAGGATAGTGAAAACTATACTCAACAAGAAAAGAACTTCTGGGGGATTCACAGTTCCTGATCTCAAGTAGTATTACAGAGCAATAGTGATAACAATTGTATGGTATTGGTAAAGAGACAAGCAAGTAGATGAGTGGAATATAATTGAAGAACCCAGAAATGAACCCACACACCCAACATGATTTGATCTTTGACAAAGGAACTAAAACTATCCAATGGAAAAAAGATAGCATTTTCAGCAAATGGTGCTGGTTCAACTGGAGGTCAACATGTAGAAGAATGTAGATCGATCCATGCAAATCACCCTGTACAAAGCTTAAGTCCAAGTGGATTAAGGACCTCCATATCAAACCAGATACACTCAAACTAATAGAAAAAAAAGTAGGGAAGAATCTTGATCACAAGGGCACTTGGGAAAATTTCGTGAACAAAGCACCAATAGCTTATGCTCTAAGATCAAGAATCGACAAATGGGATCTCATAAAACTTCTGTAAGGCAAAAGACACTGTTGTTAGGACAAAACAGCAACCAACAGATTGGGAAAAGATCTTTACCAATCCTACATCTGATAGAGGGCTAATATCCAAAATATACAAAGAACTCAAGAAGTTAGACTCCAGAGAACCAAATCACCCTTTTAAAAAATGGGGTACAGATCTAAACAAAACATTCTCAGCTGAGGACTCTCGAATGGCCAAAAAGCACCTAAAGAAATGTTCACCATCCTTAGTCATCACAGAAATGCAAATCAAAACAACCTTGAGATTCCACCTCACACCAGTCAGAATGGCTAAGATAAAAAACTCAGGTGACAGCAGATGCTGGCAAAGATGTGGAGGAAGAGGAACACTCCTCCACTATTGGGAGAATTGCAAATTGGTACAACCACTCTGGAAATCAGTCTGGAGGTTCCTCAGAAAATTGGACATTCCACTACTTGAGGACCCAGCTATACCTCTCCTGGGCATATACCCAAAAGATGCTCCAACATACAACAAAGACACATGCTCCACTATATTCATAGCAGCCTTATTAAGATAGCCAGAAGCTGGAAAGAACCCAGATGTCTTTCAAAAAAGGAATGAACACAGAAAATGTCGTACATCTATATAATAGAATACTACTCAGCTATGAAAAACAATGACTGCATGAAATTCATAGGCAAATGAAATGAGCTAGAAAATATCATCCTGAGTGAGGTAATCCAATCACAATAAAGCCACACATGGTATGCACTCACTGATAAGTGGATATTAGCCCAAAATCTTGGACTACCCAAGATACAATCCACAGACCACATGAAGAATGGCCTTTTTGGGCAGCAATGGAAGGAGAATCCCTTGGTTCTGCCAAGGTTGGACCCCCAGTTTAGGGGAATGCCGAGGGGGGTAAGCAGTGGTGGATGGAGAGGGAACACCCTTATAGAAGGAGGGGAGGGGTAGAGGATAGGGGTCTTATGTCCGGAAAACCTGGGAAAGGAATAACATTTAAAAGGTAAATTAAAAAATATCCAATAAAAAATTACTTGGATAGTTGTTGTAATAGTTGATTCCTGGGTTTATTTTAGGTTGTCTTTTACAAGAACCATGCTATTGTGCTTTTTCTGGAATATGACATGAGCTCAGATCACAAGTAGTATAACACCAGGAGATTTCTGCTTTCGTTTTACAATTTCCTTGGCTATTCGACACTGGGTTTGCCTCTGTATGAGCTTTAGAAATATCCACATAGTTTTTCCAAATGTTTCATTAGACGTATGAAGGAGTTTTCATTAAATCTGTAGATTGTTTGCAGTTATAAAATCATTTTCATAGTATTAATCAATATTTTTAATAGTGTTAATTATAACAATATATAGGTTTATGAAGTCAGCAAACCCTGAACATCTTCTCTTGCTTTCTTCAGTATTTAAATTTTTTTAATGGAATTAAACTTTCATCTCCCCATTTGCTTGGCTCTGGGTATTTTACATTTTTTTTAAATCATTGAGTGGACTTCTTTTTGATTAATTTCTCTGAAAAGCTGTTTTTCCAATCTAGAGAAGCTACTCATTTTCTTAATAATGCTACTTTGCATGATTTCTTTTTCGTGTCTTTAGGCTTAGGCTGTTGGTATTTGTAAAAGCATTTTCTGCATTGATGGATATGACCTTGTTATTCCTGCTCATTTATTTATATATGGTTTATCATTTGATTTTCTTTATGATTGATGGAGTAATTTTATTACTAAAGATCCTTATTCCATTTTTATTGGAGCATTTATTTATTTACATTTCAATATTATCTCCTTTCCCAGTTTCCCCTCTGTAACCACCCTATTCTATCTACATCTGCCTGCTTCTATAAAGGTGCTCACCCACCCGCCCACTTCTACGTCACAGTCCTGGCATTCTCCTACACTGGGGCATTGAGCCTTCACAAAACTAAGAACCTCTCCTCTCATTGATGCCCATCCTCTGCTACATATGTGACTGGAGCCATAGGTTCCTCTGTGTGTACTCTTTGGTTGGTGATTTAGTCCCAGGGAGCTCTGGGGTGTCTGAGTGCTTGATATTGTTATTCTTCCTATGGGCTTATAAACCACTTCAGCTCCTTCAGTCCTTTCCTGAACTCCTCAACTGAGGTCTCTGCACTCAGTCCAATGGTTTCCTGCAAACATGTCCATTTGTATTTGTCAGGCTCTCGCAGAGCCTATCAGAAGGCAACTGTATCAGGCTCCTGTCAGCAAGCACTACTTGACCCCTGCAATAGTGTCTGGGTTTAGTGTCGGTATATGGGATGGATTCGGGGGTCAGGGGAAATCTCTGGATGGCCTTCTCTTAGGTCTCTGCACTAGACATTTCACCCTAAAACAAAAGAATCTATCTTTTAATCAGCATCTCATGGTACCTTCTCAAACATTGATCATATAATCAGTCATAAAACAGACCTCAACAGATACAAGAAGATTGAAATGATACATTGCATCCTAACAGATCATCATGGATTAAGGCTGGTCTTCAAAAACAGCAAAAGCAACAGAAAGCCATCATACAAATGCAAGTTGAACAACTCTCTACTGAATGATAACTTGCTCAGGGAAGAATTAAAGAAATCAAAGACATTTTAGAATTTAATGAAAATGAAAGCACAACATACCCCAAATCATGCAACACAATGAAAGCAGTGCTAAGAGGAAAACTCATAGCTCTGAGTGCTTCCAAAAAGAAACTTTGAGAGCATAAAGAAACAGAAGCAGTCATTAAAAGTCACAGGACCAGATGGGTTTAGCACAAAATTCTATCAGATCTTCAAAGAAGACCTAATACCAATACTCTTCAAACTATTCCACAAAATAGAAACAAAAGGAACACTATCCAATTCATTCTATCAAGCCACAATTACACTTTTACCTAATCCGCACAAAGATCCAACAAAGAACAAGAACTTTAGGCCAATTTCCCTTATGAATATCAATGCAAAAATACTATATCAAATTCTCAAACTGAATACAAAAACATATCAAAGGAGCATCCATCATGATCAAGTAGGCTTCATCTCAGGGATGCAGGGATGATTCAATATAAGGAGATTAAATAGCATAATCTACTATATAAACAAACTCAAAGGGGAAAACAAAAACCACATGATCACCTCATTAGATGCTGAAAAAGCATTTGACAAAATTCACGTTAAAAGTCTTCAAAAGAACAGGAATTCAGGAATTCAAGGCCCATACCTAAACATAGTAAAAGCAATATGCAGGCAACTAGCCAACATCAATCTAAATGGAGAGAAACTTAAAGCGATTCCACTAAAATCAGGGATGAGACAAGGCCGCCCACTCTTTCCTTACCTATTCATTATAGTACTTGAAGTCATAGATAGAGCAGTTAAAAAACAAACAAAGGTCAAAAGGATACAGATTGGAAGGAAAGTGGCCAAAATAACACTATTTGCAAATGATATGACAGTATACTTTAGTGATACCAAAAATTTCACCAAAAAACTCCTACAGGTTATCAACAACTTCAGCAAAGTAGCTGTATATAACATTAACTCAAACAAATTACTAACCTTCCTCTATTCATAGGAAAAACAGGCTGAGAAGAAATTATGGAAATGACACCCTTCACAATAGTCATAAATTATATACAATAGCTGGCGTGAACCTAACCAAGCAAGTGAAAGATCTACATGGCAAGAACTTCAAGTCTCTGAAAAAAGAAATAGAAAAAAGATCTCAGAAGTTGGAAAGATTCCCCATGCTCATGGATTGGCAGGATTAATATAGTACAAATGGCCATTTTGCTGAAAGCAATCTACAGATTCAATACAATCCCCATTAAATTCCAACACAATTCCTTCTTCATAGACTTAGAAAGAACAATTTGCAAATTCATTTGGAATAACAAAAAAAATCCAGAATAGTAAAAACTATTCTCAAAAAAACTGAATTTCTTTGGGGAAATCACTGTCCTGGACCTCAAGCTGCATTATAGGACAATAGTCATAAAAACTGCATGGTATTGGGAAATAGACAGGCAGGAAGATCAATGGAATAGAATTGAAGACCCAGACATGAACCTATGATCACTTGATCTTTGACAAAGGAGCTAAAACCATTCAATGGAAAAAAGATAGCATTTTTACCAAATGGTGCTGATTCAACTTGTGGTCAGCAGTAGAAGAATGCAAGTGAATCCATTCTTACCTTGTACAAAGCTCAAGTCAAAGTGAATCAAGGACCTACACATAAAACGAGATACACTCAAACTAATAGAAGAAAAAATGGAGATGAGCCTTGAACACAGGAACGCAAGAGAAATTTTCCTTAACAGAGCACCCATGGCTTATTTTCTAAAATTAAAAATTGACAAATGTGTCCTCATCAAATTACAAAGCTTCTGTAAGGCAAAGGACACTGTAATTAGAACAAAATGGCCACCAAAAGATTGGAAAAAGATCTTTACCAATCCTATATTTGATAAAGGGCTAATATCCAATATATACAAAGAACTCAAGAAATTAGACTCTAGAGAATCAAATAACCCTATTAAAAATGGGGTACCAATTGCCTATAGCTTTTCATTAAGTGGTTGTACTCTTGACTGTCTTAATTTCATGCTAGAATGTTGACTGGTTTGGTCTTGTGTGGGTTTTGTGCAGATATGTTGTAAGCTAATGAATTCATTGGTGCTGTGATGTCCAGAGTACATTGTTTTGTTGTAACCTCTGGCTTCTAAAATCGTCGCTCGCTCTCCTCTGAGACAGCCTCTGACACTTCATAGGATAACTTAGATGTCTAATTTGTGATTGAGCACCTCTCTAACATCTATTCTCTGCTTTTGATTAGATGACAGCAATGTTAACTGCTGTCTATTACACAAAGAACCTTCTCTGATGAGGTTTAGGAACTACAGAAATCTATGTGTAGAGAGTTATTTGTTTCCTTAGTTAAGAATTTCCCTGTCTTAATTTTTTTCAAGAATCTACTAGGTGCCAGTCAGCCAATTGAAGTGAATTATGATTTTTTACAAAGATGCTTCTCATGTATATATAAGGTATAAAATGATGAATGAATTAAGAATATTTAAATATTTCCTAAAGATAGAATGCTCTGTATATCATAGTAACTAAAAAATAAGATAAAAGAAATAAAAAACATCAGGGTCCAATAGGTTTCCATAGGTTCAACTTTACTATTACAAGCTTTACTATTAAGGGCACTTTCAAATATATCATATTCTTGTATAGCACGCCTAATGATAACATCTGAATTTCACAAAACACAATATCAAGCTTTTCTTTGTTCTATTCGTTATTTTGAGTCAGCACATTTTTGTGCACATTCTTTTTTTAAACTAGAAGGTTTATATTGACCTAATAAAATTCATATAACACTCTCATAGTAAATCTGCCCTCTTGTCTCCCTGTATGGCAGTCCTGGCCATACACACAATATCGATTGCAAAACTTTACTGTGCTTTCTCCTTATTGCGTAGCACTCAAGATTACATTTCCAGTCCAGTTTTTGTGTGCATATTTCTGAAAGATTCCTTGTTGTTTTTTTAATCTGCAAGCACTCCTATTGAAACCTAAATTTCAATAGATGGTTTCTACTCTAAATAGAATATGCAATGGAAATTTTCTAAGTGTATTTGGGGTTAATCCAGAAATGAGAAGCTTAGGTCTCCAAGTGTGGCAATTCTTAACTAACACACTTATAGCTAAAATGTTAATGTCTCAAAAATAATAAAGTCCATTCAAAGGTATTCTCTGGATAAGAACGAAGTTTGAGAGCACTCCACAGAGGCCCTGAAATCCAGTGGATGTAGACTGAAGTTTGTGTTTCACAAAATACATTTCAGGATCTTGTTTAATTCACAGAGATTATTTTTAAAAGTCAGCTACAACATCAGAGTAGAAACAAAGTTTATTTCTTAATCTTAAGGTCTGAGAAAGCATCTATGACAATGAATGGTATCATGGGAATGTGTGTAGTTATCTCTCACACCATAGAAGGTTGAGACCCTTGTTTTGTTTTGTTTTGTTTTTTATTTTATGACTTATCTTTATACATATTTTCTAATAACTTATATAGTAGAAATGAATAATAAGAATTTTCTCCTTTAGTTGCAGTTTTTAATAAAGGTCTGTGTAGAGCTTAATATGAACAGACTAAACATCCACCAACACTCTCCAGAAAACACCATCATTGAATTATATTGCAAAATACAATACAATACTCACAATTTTCATTACAATGAATTAGGACATTTGTCCAGACTTGACACACGGTCTACAGGTTTTAGATTCTCTCACCTTCAAATGATTCATGAAAGTATTTTTTCTTTCAAAATCTAATTCTAGTTGATAATCACCTCCTAGATTTGAAGAAAGAATTAGCTTGGGAACAAGAAATCAAAGTTCTGAGGCTCAATTAGTTTCTTTTATAATTAGTTTATGCATTATTAAATAGTGGAACAAATTTGTAACAAAGTTGGCTACTATTGTTATTGACTTTGAAGGTTTTTCCTATTTTTACTTAGTAGTGCAAAGTTTTCATCTCACTTTTTAACTAATTTCTTGTGATATTTCTTATTTAATAAATTCACAGTCTGTTTCAATTTAAAGATTTATTAGAGTATTGATGAGGTACTATTAGAAAAGTGTGGACTCTCCAAATTAACTTCCATTTGAATCATTTGCAAACATTTTTCGAGCATGCTTCTAAGTTTCCATTACATCACCCTAATGATTTTGTCACAGACAACATGAATGTACTTATGTCCTTCCCTCAGCAAATGTAAGCGGTGATAGAATATATGTCCAAAATATCAATATGATACATTTAGATTATGTACAGTGCTGAGCATACTATAGAGCATCTATATTAATTATTAATAAATATAATTGATTATAGTTAATGATTTTATTGTCCCAAATAAGTAGATTTAAAATATACAGATAGATAGATGACAGGTAGGTAGGTAGGTAGATAGATAGATAGATAGATAGATAGATAGATAGATAGATAGATAGATACTAGATACTCTGGTTACAAAAATGTCCCATTAGTTGTATTTGCATAGGAATAGATAAATGAGAGTAATTTCACTTCTGAATCAAAATACCAGTATCACAGGCTACAGTTTGTCCAACCACACTGTGAAAATGACATATATATTTTCTCCTTTATCTTTACATATCCAAGAATGTTCCTTATTCTATTTTCTTCTATATTAGTTTCTTTAAAACTAACTTAACTTTCAATTATTTATTATTCCTTTTATCGCATATTTTTTATTTACATTTAAAATGTCCCCTTTCCCGCACCAAACCACACACCCCTTCCTGCCTCCCTGGCCTGACATTCGCCTACACTGGGAGGTCCATCTTTGGCAGGACCAAGGGCTTCTCCTCCCTTTGGCCCAACAAGGCCACCTTCTGGTACATATGCAGTTGGAGCCAAGGGTCTATGCATGTGTACTCTTTGGATAGTGGTATAGTCTCTGAGAGCTCTGGTTGGTTGGTATTGTTTTTCTTATGGGGTTGCAAACCCCTTCAGTTCCTTCAATCCTTTCTCTAACTTCTCCAATGGGAATCCATTTCTCACTTCAATGGTTGGCTATGAGCATTCGCCTCTGTATTCGTCATGCTTTGGCAGAGCCTCTCAGGAGAGAGCTACATCAGGCTCCTGTCAGCATGCACTTTTTGGCATGAGCAGTATTGTCTGGGTTCGGTGGCTATATGTATATGGGCAGTATCCCTAGGTGGACAGGCTCTGAATGGCTGTTCCTTCAGTCTCGGCTCCAAACTTTATCTCCATGTCTCCACCTATGAATATTTTTGTCCTCTCTTCCAAGAAGGACTGAAGCATCTGCACTTTGGTGATCCTTCTTCTTGTGCTTCATGTGCTCAATCAGGATCAGATAAACCATCTAAACAATCCCATAAATCAATTTTAAATTCATGTTCTCAAATCTATGGTTGTCTTTAAGAAGCTTCACCATGGTAGGCAGGATTTAAGAAAAGAACGTTAGACCTCAAACAGGCACATACTTACATCACTCCTTTCTCTTGGCAGTGTCAGATTTTGTGACTTTTATTGAGCCAGTAACAAATGGAAAATGTGATGCGAAGACATCCTACTAATTAGGCTACATTGGATTGCAATGGAGTAGGAGTAGGAGTTCTCGTCATTCTCAGGATTTATCAGGAGCTCTTCTTAAGGATTGGAAAAGAGATCATTGGGAAGATTTGTATTAGGGTGACATGGTAGGGCTGAGGCTCTCTAAGAACTATGAAGACCAGGCGACAATCAGTGTGAAAGCCACACTCTCAGTACTATAATTGCAAAGAAAATATTAATGTGAACATCAAAGATGATGCAGAGCTCTATCAAAGAGTGTACTCCATTTAAGACTGAACCTTTGTGGTCTAAAGAAAATCTGCTCAACTTCATATCCACGGGAAACCCAAGACAAGTGCATGTTGTTTTGACCCATTAAAGTAATTAAATTTGAAAACATGGAAAATTATTGTTATTTATTTTACAAAGTACCTGCGAAGTCCTTTTCATATCACTACAACTACTAAGAATTACCCCCAACTTGCTCTTAAATTTTGCCTCATTGAATCATCGTTTTTTTCTGTCCTCATGTATTATCTTTCAGAAGATTTCTGTTACCTGAAATACATAATCAATTTGACTCTGTCCCTTTCTTTTCTATGACTGTTAGGATGATCTTTCTACACATTGTATTAAGGTATGTCTATAATTAATTCCTAATTCTGTACTGGCAGAGAGATAAATCCTGGCAGGATTATGGTATTGTCATTTTTATGGCCCATAACTGGGATTTCTATTAGGAAACGTTTGTCCTTCCACATGTGCCCAAAACATTCAGGTCAGACATCCCTCGTTGCCTAAAGGCACTCCTAAGAGATGGGCCAGGCTTCTCCTTACTGTTCACTGATTATAATAAGTATCTGACAGCCAATACCTATCTGGGACAGGAAGTAAGGGGTAGAAATTTCAGGCAGGCAAAGAGACAGAGAAGACTCAAGAAGAGGGAGGAAAATCCAAGGAGACGGGAAAAGAAACCGTATGGGTGGGAACAGGAGAGTTATGCCCAAGTCACAGGGACCACAAAGACCACTGAAGAGCCAATTCTGATGACAACACACAAGGGTTTATACCAGGAGCTAGTGAACAAAGACTGTCACTGTCCCCTTCAGCTATTCAAAGGTGAAAGTCCTGAGTCTAGGAATACAGGGTATTTATTGTGGTTACAGCAAGCTTGGGGAATTTCCATATATATCAGTAAGTTAATATTTTACAAACCATATTTCTGGTGTGATCTGCAGGAAACAAACACAGGCAGGGGACCACCTGACACAGGATGGCTAGGTTATCTATTTTCTGCAGGATGTCTTAGGTTATCTATATATACCCTGACCTTGCTGCTGTAGCATGACTGGCTGTTGCTAAGGGCAGCAGGGTGTCATAGTATGTTTGCTCAAATGGACTTTGTGGTTTTCCTCTTGGAACTGGAGTGAGGTATAGCACAAAATAGTGCTTCTTGTCAAAAAACAGAGTTGGTAGGGTTTTACAGAGCATGGAGGTAAAGAGCTAGCCACAGGGGAGGGACACAGTGCCCGAGAGACTGCCACAACAAAAGGCCAAAACCTTTAAACTCTACAGAAGTCTCACATCTTATTTAAACTGCTAGCAGTCATCTGCAGTGTATGATAATTACATCTAGTTTTTAATATTTATTTCAACAGGTTTCTAGTTAAGACTCTTGTATGTAAGAGTAATGCATTTCTATTAACTAAAATCCTTCTCAACGTTAATATAATTCATTCTGCTCCCATATTGTATCTATCCTCTTTTTCCCTGAATTTTAAGCAATCCTTCAACTCCCAGCTGCATCAGAATAAAGAAATTCAGAATCCTTTCCAAATAATCTGTGCTCAAGTGGATGGTGATTTGAAAGTGTGTTGACCCATCAAATTGTTCTAGTCTTAACTATTAGTCACATTTGTGGGAATTATAGATGAACAGAAGTAGCTGCAGTTTTCTAATTGCCTTGTTGTCTCATCCCTTGATGTGTTCTCCTCTTAGTATTCTGAGTGGTCAGTATCCTTTTAATGCACTTATATGTTCAAACTTCTGCTTGAAAGTCAATTTCTTAAAAGAAGAGAAGAAGGAGGAAAAGGAGGAGGAGGAGGTGGAGAAGGAAGAGGAAGAGGAGGAGGAAGAGGAGATGGAGGAGAGGAAGAGGAGGAGGAGGAGGAGGAGGAGGAGGAGGAGGAAGAAGAAGAAGAAGAAGAAGAAGAAGAAGAAGAAGAAGAAGAAGAAGAAGAAGAAGAAGAAGAAGAAGAAGAAGAAGAAGAAGAAGAAGAAGAAGACGACGACATTTTTTAACCCTAAGCAATCATAGGGACTTGTTTCAGAAAAAAAACAACGTTTAAGAAAACATTGCAAGAGCCATAGGAAATGGAGAGAATCAAGGAGCAAGGTCGTCTGAGTGCAGCAGAATCAGCATACAGAACCAGAATATACATTAAATCATAGACTGTGGCAGCACAAGTCTGGGCGAGATGGCGTCCCAGAACTGAGAGCAGAAGTGAAAATATGTTTCCATTCATAACCCAGAAACTATCTTCAATCATAAACCACTTGCAAATAAAAACTTAGTTTTCTCCAAAGAGGTCTCATTGAGGACACAAACCACTCTTAAAGGCAAGCTCCATGACCAGCAGTAGGTGGCCAACACAAAATAAACTCAATGAATTTCTGGAATTTCTTTGTTTCTCTGTTGTATAATGCTTTGTTGGGAATTTTTTTAACCTTACAGGTCATTTATGTATGTAATATGATTTCCTTTGTTATATTAAGAGAATCCTGTGCTAGCAAAGAGTATGCCTCTGTGTGTATATGTGTAATAGTGCTTTTTTGTTTGGCTATATTTATTCTGTTTGTTTTGTCCTAACCTGGTTCATCTGTTTTTGTTTTAATTTTATTTTGCTACAACTTTTTAGATTGTTTTTCTAATGAGGGAAAGAAATGGTATGGATTTGGACAGGAAAGGAGGCAACAATTATCTGAGAGGAGTTGGGAGAGGGGAAACTAAAATCAGAATATATTAAATGAAAAATACCTATATTTCAATAAAAGAAAAATAAAGAACAAGAAAGAAAGGAAGAAAATGTCTCCACTGATGGATGATTAAAATGTAAGCAGTGCCACTTCTTACAGGTGCTCTTGTCTGACGTAAGAAAGTGAGATAATCAAGGCATGAAGAACAAGTGAGTAAGCAGTGTTCCTTGATAGTCTCTACTTTAGGTCTTACCTCTAGGTTTCAGCCTTGAATTTCTAACTCATGTTTTCTCAAAAGACTGTGACTCACCCTATGTTAGCCAAATGAGGAGCTCCAGGGGCATAATCGGTTAGCATGCCGTACTTATACGTAAGACAAATAAACCCTTTGTTCCCATCGTCCAAGTACACTCTGAAATCTTCCCCAAAATAATCATTTCATACACATCCTCAATTTTTATCTTCATGCCCAGTATAGATCTTATGCTTCATCAAAGACACTTTTCTTTGTAACAAGCCAAAAAAAAGAAGAAGAAAAAAGAAAAAGAAAAAGAAAACAGAACGAGTGACCGTGAGGTGCCCAGTCCCAGGTGAAACATGCACAATGCAATTTCTGAATCTATGGCTCAGGAAACATTGGAGAGAACAGGACAGAATGATTAGAGAAACAAGAATGCTGCAACTACATAATTATGTCTAAAAGAAATAACCGTTAAGCATGGTATTTAAACAAACAGGCCCTGAAAATGTACATCAACATTAGAAATGCTAACAAGGAAGAGGGAAATTTCACACAGCCCTATCTCTAAACAAAGAACGACAGAACACTAAGGAGTTCTCTTCATGTTGTATAAAAATACCAACCTAACATAAGAGTCCATGATTTTGAAAGAAAGAAGGGAAGGACAGAGGAGGGCTTTGGGAGAAAAGGAAAGGCAAAACAAAATTAAAATTATTTTAATTAAAAACTTGTCTTCATTTCTTTATTGGATGCTTTTTTATCTGTATTTCAAAAGTTATCCATTTTTGTGATTTCCCCTTCGGACATCCCTTAGCCCATCCCCCCATACTCTGCCTCCATGAGGGTGCTCTCCTAACCATCCAACTTCCTGCCTCCCCACTCTAGGATTCTCCTTCATTGTGGCATCAAGTCTTCACAGGACCAAGGTCCTCTCCTCCCACTGATGCTCAACAAAGCCCATCCTCTGCAGCATATTCTACTGAGCCATGTTTGGGTTCAGGTGTACCGTTAGTTGATGGTTTAGTCCCGGGGAGTTCTGGGGTTTCTGTTGGTTGACATTGTCGTTCTTGATATGGGGTTGCAAACCCCCTCAGCTACATCAGTCCTTTCTCTAACTCCTCCAGTGGGGATCCTGTTCTCGGTCCAAAAGTTGGTTACAAGCATCTGCCTCTGTATTTGTCAGACTCTGACGAAGCCTCTCAGGAGACAGCTACATCAGGCTCCTGTCAGCATGTACCTCTTGGCATCCCTAATAGTGTCTGGGTTTGTTGACTCCTTGTGTGGCAGTCTCTGGATGGCCTTTTCTTCCATCTCTGCTCTACATTTGTCTCCGTATTTCCTCCTGTGAGTATTTTGTTCTCCCTTCTAAGAAGTGCTGAAGCGTCCACACTTTTGTCTTTCTTCTTCTTGAGCTTCTGAATTCTATTCCGAGCTTTTGGGTTAATATCCACTTATCAGTGAATGCATATCATGTGTGTGTGTTTTTCTGTGATTGGGTTACCTCACTCAGGATAATATTTTCTACTTCCATCCATTTGTCTAAGCATTTCATGAAGTCATTGTTTTTAATAGCTGAGTCATATTCCATTGTGTAAATGTACAATTTCTGCATCCATTCCTCTGTCGAGAGATATCTGGCGTCTTTCCAGCTTCTGGCTATTATAAATTAAACTGCTATGAACATAGTGGAGCATGTGTCCTTGTTATGTGTTGGAACATCTTTCGGGTATATGCCCAGGAGTGGTATAGCTGGGTCCTCAGGTATTACTATTTCCACCAGACTGATCTCCAGAGTGGTTGTACCAACTTGCAATCCCACCAACAATGGAGGAGTGTTTTCTCTTTCTCCACATCCTTGCCAGCATCTACTGTAACCTGAGTTTTTGATCTTAGCCATTCTGACTGGTACAAAGTGGAATCTCAAGGTGGTTTTGATTTTCATTTCCGTTACTACGGATGTTGAACATTTCTTTAGGTGCTTCTCCGCCATTTGATATCCTCAATTGAGATTTCTTTATTTAGCTCTGTACCTCATTTTTAAATAGGATTATTTAGTTCTCTGGAGTCTAACTTCTTGAGTTCTTAGACATTAGCTCTCTATCAGATGTAGGATTGTTAAAGATCTTTTCCCAATCTGTTGGTTGCTGTTTTGTCCTACTGCCAGTGTCCTTTGCCTTACAGAAGCTTTGCAATTTTCTGAGGTCCCATTAGTTGATTGTTAGAGCTAAAGCCATGGGTGTTCTCATCAGGAAATTTTCCCCTGGGCCAAGGTATTCGAGGCTCTTCCCCACTTTCTCTTCTATTAGATTAAGTGTATCAGCGCGTATGTGGAGGTCCTTGATCCACTTGGAATTGAGCTTTGTATGAGGTGATAAGATAGATTTATTTGCATTCTTCTACATGCTGACCTCCAGTTGATCGATCATCATTGTTGAAAATGCTGTCTTTTTTCTGCTGAATATGTTTAGCTTCTTTGTCAAAGATCAAGTGACCTTAGGTGTATGGGTTCATTTCTGGGTCGTCAATTCTCTTGCATTTATCTACCTGACTGTCTTTGTACCAGACCATACAGTTTTTTTTTATCACTATTGTTCTGTATTACAGCTTGAGGTTTAGGGATGGAGATTTACCCAGAAGTTCTTTTATTGTTGAGGATAGTTTTTGTTATTCCAAATGAATTTGCAAATTGCTCTTTCTAACTCTGTGAAGAAAAGAGTTTGAATTTTGATGGGGATTCCATTGAATCTATAGATTGCTTTTGTCAAGGAGGCCATTTTTTACTACATTAATCCTGCCAATCCATGAGCATGGGAGATCTTTCAATCTTCTGAGATATTTGATTTCTTTCTTCTGAGACTTCACGTTCTTGTCATACAAATCTTTCACTTACTTGGATAGAGTCACAATAAGGCATTTTATGTTATTTATGACTATTGTGAAGGGTGTAATTTCCCTAATTTTTTTTCTCAGTCTGTTCATCCTTTGAGTAGAGAAAAGCTACTGATTTGAGTTAATTTTATATCCAGCCACTTTGCTGAAGTTGTTTATCAGGTTTAGGAGTTCTCTGATGAAACTTTTGGGGTCACTAATGCATACTATCATATCATTTACAAACTGTGATATTCTGACTTTTTCCTTTCAAATTTGTATCCTTTGACCTCGTTTTGTTTTCTAATTGCTCTATCTAGGACTTCAAGAGAACAGTGGGTAGCCTTGTCTAGTTTCTGATTTTAGTGGGATTGCATCAAGTTTCTCTTCATTTACTTTGAAACTGGCTACTGCTTGCTGTGTATTGCTTTTCCTATGTTTAGGTATGGCATTTGAATTTGTGAATTCCTGAGTTTTATCGTTTCAAGAGTTTTATCATGAAGTGATGTTAAATGTTGTCAAATGCTTTCTAAGCATCTAATGAGATCATCATGTGTTTTTTTCTTTGAGTTTGTTTATATACTGGATTATGTTGATGGATTTACGTATATTGAACCATACTGCATCCCTGGGATGAAGCCTATTTTATCATGATGGATGATAGTTTTGATGAGTTCTTGGCTTTGGTTTACAAGAATTTTATTGAGTATTTAAGCATTGATCTTCATAAGAGAAACTGGTCTGAAGTTCTTGCTCTTTGGTTGGATCTCTGTGTAGATTAGGTATAAGCATAATTATAGTTTCATAGAACAAATTAGGCAGTAGTCCCTTTGTTTCTATTTTGTCGAATAGTTTGAAGAGTATTGGTGTTAGGTCTTCTTTGAATGTCTGATAGAATTCTACACTAAACCCATCTGTTCCCGGACTTTTCTTTTTTGGGGGGGGGGAGTTGGGAGACTTTTAATGATCTCTGATCTCTTCTATTTCTTTATAGGCTATGTGACAGATTAGATGGTTTATCTGATCCTGATTTAACTTTGGTATCTTGTATCTGAAATTGTTCATTTCATCCAGATGTTCCAGTTTTCTTGAGTAAAGGCTTTTGTGGTAGGATCTGATAATTTTTGTATTTCCTCAGATTCTGTTGTTATATCTCCCTTTTAGTTTCTGATTTTGTTAATTTGGATACTCTCTCTAGGCCCACTGGTCAATCTGGCTAAGTATCTATCTATCTCGTTGATTTTCTCCAAGTGCCAGCTCCTGGTTTTGTTAGTTCTTTGTGTAGTCCTTTTCGTTTCTACTTGGTTGATTTCAGCTTTGAGTTTGATTATTCCCTGCCTTCTACTCCTCTTGGGAGTGTTTGCTTCTTTTTCTTCTAGAGCTTTCAGATGTGCTGTCAAGCTGCTAGTGTATGCTCTTTACAGTTTCTTTTTGGAGGCGCTCAGAGCTATGAGTTCTCCTCTTAGCACTGCTCTCATTGTGTCCCATAAGTTTGGTATGTTGTGCCTTCATTTTCATTAAATTCTAAAACATCTTTAATTTCTTTCTTTATTTCTTCCTTGACCAAGTTATTATTAAATAGAGTATCGTTCAGCTTTCAGGTATATGTGAGCTTTCTGCTGGTTTTGTTGTTATCGAAGGCCAGCCTTAGTCTGTGGTGATCTGATAGTATGAAAGGAATTATTTTAATCTTCTTGTATCTGCTGCGGCCTATTCTGTGATCGATTATATGGCCAATTTTGAGAAGATACTAGGTGCTGCTGAGAAGAAGGTATATTCTTGTGTTTTCGGATGAAAAGTTCTATAGATTTCTGTTAAAACCATTTGGTTCATAACTTCTGTGAGTTTCATTGTGTCTCTGTTTAGTTTCTGTTTCCATGATCTCTCTTTTGATGAGAGTGGGGTGTTGAAGTCTCCCTCTATTATTGTATGAGGTGCTATGTGTGCATTGAGCTTTAATAAAGTTTCTTTTATGAATGTGGGTGCCTTTGCATTTGGAGCATAGATGTTCAGAACTGAAAGGTTTATCTTGGTAGATTTTTGCTTTGACAAGTATAGTGTCCTTACTTGTCTTTTCTTTCCTTACTTTTTTTTTTTTGGTAACTTTTGGTTGAAAGTTGATTTTATCCAATATTAGAATGGTTACTCCATCTTGTTTCATGGGACCATTTGCTTGGATTTTATCACTGAGGTACATTTCCTGGATGCAGCAAAATTAGGGTTCTCTTTTCATATATATCAGTAATTCTATGTCTTTTTATTGGGGAATTGAGTCCATTGATATTAAGAGATATTAAGGAGAAGTGATTGCTGCTTTTTGTGATTTTTGTTGTTAGAGGTGGAATTATGTTTGAGGGACTATCTTCTTTTGGGCTTGTTGAAAATAATTATTTTTTGCTTTTGCTAGGGTATAATTTCCTTCCTTGTTATGGAGTTTTCCCTCTATTATCCTTTGTAGGACTGGACTTGTGGAAAGATATTATACAAATATGGTTTTGTCATGGAATATCTTGGTTTCTCCATCTATATTAATTGAGAGTTTTGTGGATATAGTAACCAGGGCTGGAAATTTTATTCCCTTAGGGTCTGTATGACATCATTTCTGGATCTTCTGGCTTTTGTAGTCTAGTCAGAAGTCTGATATAATTCTTAT
Organism: Rattus rattus; assembly: GCF_011064425.1. NCBI lineage: Eukaryota > Metazoa > Chordata > Mammalia > Rodentia > Muridae > Rattus > Rattus rattus. The sequence goes on along the minus strand of NC_046155.1, from coordinate 220,007,745 downwards.
ACGTAACTTGACTTTTCTCCCTTACTGCTTTTAATATTCTTTCTCTTTCTTTTTGTGCATTTGGTGTTTTGATCTTCACATGACAGAAGGAGTTTATTTTCTTATCCAATGTATTTGGAGTTCTGTAGGCTTCTTATATGGTCATGGGCATCTCTTTCTTTAGGTTAGGGGAGGTTTCTTCTATGATTTTGTTGAAGATATTTACTGGTCCTCTGAGCTGGGAGCCTTCACTCTCTTCTATACCTAGGTTTGATCTTCTCTTTGAGTCCTGGATTTCATGGATGTTTTGGGTTAGGAGATTTTTGCATTTTTCATTTTCGTTGATTGCTGTGTAAATGTTTTCTATGGCATCTTCTGCACCTGAGATTCTCTCTTCTATCTCTTGTACTCTGTTGGTGATGCTTGCATCTATGACTTCTGATCTCTTTCCTATGTTTTCTATCTCCATGGTTGTCTTTTTGATTTCTTTATTGTTTCTATTTTCATTTTTAGTTCCTGGATGGTTCTGTTCAATTCCTTTACCTGTTTGGTTGTATTTTTCTGTAATTCTTTAAGGAATTTTGTGTTTCCTCTTTATGGGCTTCTACCGGTTTACCTGTGTTCTCCTGCATTTTTTAAAGGGAGTTACTTATGTCCTTCCTAAAGTTCTCTATCATCACCATAAGATGTGATTTAAAAACCAAATCTTGCTTTTCTGGTGAGATAGAGTATCCAGGACTTGCTGTAGTGGAAGAACTGGGTTTGGATGATTTCAAGTAGCCTTGGTTTCTGTTGCTTATATTCTTGCACTTGCCTCTTGCCATCTGCTTATTTCTTGTGTTACCTGCTTTTGCTATCTCTGACTGAAGCCTCTCCTTCCTGTGATCCTGATTTTGTCAGAACTCCTCAGAGACCAGTTGATCTGTGATCCTATGGGTCTAGGAACCTGTGATCCTAAGATCCTGATTGTGTCTGATCTCCTGGGAGTTGAGCTTTCTCTGTGATCCTGGGTCTGTTAGAGCACTTGGGAATCCAGCTTCCTCTAAGTGTTGTAGTAATTGATGTGTTGTTAGGGCCTAAGGTCTGCTCAGGGCACTGGTTCATACTGGAAGGGGGTTACACAGTTCTAAAAGTCAGCCCTAAACACATGTTATCTGAACAATACTAAATGTGCTCAGGTGGTGGTGATGGTGATGGTGGTGACAGTGGTTATGGTGTCTGTGTGTGTGTGTGTGTGTGTGTGTGTTCATATGTTTAACAAATTAATTATAGAAACAGAGATAATGAATTCAAGAAGGAGTTTGGGAGCATAAACAACTTGGAGAGGTAAAAAGGAGGTGGGAATAATCATAAATAGAGTAGTGATACATGAATTTCTCAAAGAAATAAATATATATTTAAGAAATTAAGAACAGAACCTCCAGACTGCAATTTGACAGTGTGCAGTCTTTCAAAGTTCTAAAAATAAAATCAGTGTTCATTTTATAAATAGATGCTTATTAATGGTCTTTACTGACCCTTGAAAGAGTAATTATCAGTAGTTATGTGTAGGTACAAGATGAAATGCTTTTTAATCTTACAGAGAGTGCTAGACAGTACAAAGAACTCTGGAGATAGCTGTTCACTACAACCGGCTATCAGAGCACAGTCATTTTATTGGGCAAATTATAATATGGTACCCTATTAATGTTGGCTGGATTTCAACCAACTATGTAGATGTAAAAAACTTAATTTCCTATTAGCAACTCCATGATTCATATAGTCCCTCAGGCTCATTTCCAATCATAGCTTCAAATATTGCATGTAATATTGGAATGTGCATATAAAATTTAACAAATTAAAGCTTGAATGGTTGAACTATATACCAGATAAAAGTGTTTCTTCATGTCACTATTTATTTTCTTGTATTTTCATGTACATATGAAATCCATTGTTAGAGTTAACTTAATTTACACTTCTTTTGGAGCTAGAAAACCTATTAGGCTTTCAAGTAAAGTGTGGTATGTTAACATAAACAGAAATTGGCTTGTAAAAAGTATAATCTATTAGCTAAGTGTGGCTTAAAGGATTACTACACATTTATATTACTGCTAAATGCTAATGTGACTGAGGAGATTATCCATGTCTGATAGCCAAGAAGATAGGGAAGTAAAAATAAATTGTGAAAGGCTCCCATCCAATAGGGAACTAAAAATAAAGTGGCAAGGTTTCCATCCAACCAGAGGCATATCATTGCATTTGACACACAAGGAGGCCAAATATTTTTTAACAATATTTAAATACTATGAATGAACACTTTGAAGAATTACTAAGTCATCGTTAAATGGAAACAAATTTGAACATTATGTACCTAATTTCTTTTACTAATTCAAGGACTTACAATAAAATTAAGAACTATAATAAACTATTTATTTTTTTCTGTTAACCTTCATTCACTCACACTAAAGCTTTCTTGAAATTAAACCTAGTAGCAAACACAAAGGGAACTAATAAAAGCTTTTTCTTAAACTGAGAATTTGAAATACTCCAATCTGTCAGCAAAAGTACAAAGGCCAGTAGCTTAGTACAGAATTTTTTTCTTCTAATACACAGACATTAAAATGATTTATTATGAATATGCCTAATCAGTTTAGATCATGTTAGGTCAAAATTGATAGGATAACAATATTTTCTGATGAGCAGCACTCATAATTCTTATAACAAAAATTGCTAAATAGTAGATTTACGATACAGGGAACAATTTATCTTAACTATATGTTGTCTTCTCAAGCGCATGTCTTATTGAAATCATGATGTATCTCAAGAATACCAAATAAGGAATGCTTCTAAATAAAACAATACTGCAATTGGGACTATTATAAAAAAAAATCTAGAAGCAAACCATAGTGACAACAAATAATACAATTGTGTTTATTCAGGAAAATAATGTTTTCACGGTGTGAGATTCTACAGTTACACATGAAGGTGACCTCCAGTTAAATGTTGAGGAGATTATGTGTCAGTTTGAAAAATGGTTGTAAACACCTATATAATCATGAGATTCTCAGTATGCCTTAAACTTAAAAATATATTAAACATATCATTGATGTTACAGTTTATATCATATCTACATAAAGTACTGGTTGAAAGTACTTGTTTTCAAAACAAAGTTCACTAGAACAATATAAAGTAGTTATAAATCCAGTTCACTTATATTATGAATTTTCAATATCTACAAAGAAATTCAGTGTTTAAACACACACCAGTCTGTATTTGTAGTCATAAATTGAGTTAAAGTGATGAAGGCTGTGTGGCTTTGCACAAAGTATATACTTATTAATAGGCAGTAATAATGAAATATTCCACTGAATACATTTATTTCTTTATTCAATTTCTTTTAATTATTTACTTTCACAAGATAAGAACAAGTGAATATATGTTTATATCAAAAGTAGCAAAAGCACTTTGAGATAATCTGGTAGATAGATGTTTTTTCTCTGAATATTGTTCAACTGTGGCCTTGACTCTATCCTATTGATTAATGAGTCAAGTTCTTTTCAGAGTGTAAGAAAACACTGCCTGCTAAGAAGACGTAAAAGCAGTATCAGGTTTTTCTTTTACTCTATTACCATTTTTATAATATAAATGCTCTCAGATTAAAAATGTTGGAATCCTATGCCTTTTATACATTGCTGGAATGTCTATATATTATAAAAAGGAAATTTTACTTGGTTAAAATAGATGGTACATCTATGAGAACTTGGACTTTTTTTTCAGAAATTACATTATTGGAAAAAAAAGGCAAACATTGAAATCACAAACTATGTCCATTATTGCTTCTCTCTTTGCAATTTTGGAGAACTTAGAGTGACATAATTTATTACCATGACTTAAACACCAAACAGAAAAGCATAATGAAAATCGCATATTAAAACAAGAGATCATACCAGAATACAGCACAAGTTTTATCTTTTATGTAAACAAAACTGTTATAAGTCTATATGTTATCAAAATGTTTATAGGTATGCCAAATAAAGTAGAGAATTACACTTAGGATGGCAATTCTTTTATCACTATAAGCATGCTCATGTAATTTTTTTCTAAACTGGCAAGCCTACCCTTTTACCTTATTCATTTTTAGACTTCATGACTGGCAAAAGTATATTTCTTAAAGACCTAGCTATACCTTTCCTGAGATCCAAGACAGAAGTCCACAGGTAAGAGACATCTTCAGCCTGAGTTGATTGGCCCTGAGTTATTCAGGGTAAAATTGACACTTGACTGACATCAAAAGTGAACTGTCAAAGTCATAAGTTTAGCATTTTGTGAATACTCACATTTACTTTTGTAATATATATATATTACACATATATATAGATACATATTCAAATATGAATATATATATACATATTCAAAGAAGATATAAGAGCCTAACATTGACAGAAAAGACAGATCATGGTAGAAATTCTCAGTCTGCCCAAACATCATTTATCTTCTTCTGTTTCTTTTTCTTTCTTCTTTTATTGCTTTTTTTTGTTTTCTGATTTCTATATGTACATTATGATAGGGTACACAGATGCCCACATACATAAACAAAATAAATAAATGAAAGTAACAAAAATAATTTTGGTTCTTGTTTTATTAAAATAATATTAATATTTAATATAATATGTGACAAATCATAAAATAAAATATGTGTGGTATTTAAATATATAAAAACAATAAAATGGGGGATAAGAAACTAAAATTAAAGCTTATCATTGTTTATCCTATTTTATATAAGGAATTATTACATAGAAACGTTTGCTACTGTGCAGAAAAGGGCAGTGTGTAAACAAAAAGAAGCTTAAGTGAAAGGGCATAATAGAACACAGGTTTTATGAATAAGGAAAGGGAATAATGGTAGAGGAATCTAAATGGGGAGGAGCATCGGAAATAATGCAGAGAAGCGGTAGAGGAGGACAGATATGAATAGGGAGGCTTGAAACAGATGTCCATATCCTTATCCTGCTGTGATCCCTGAAGGAAACAATAACGAACAGCCCAGCAATAGATGCACAGCGACACAGTAGATGCTAGACTGCCATGAATACAACCCGGAATTTCTGGCTCCATTTATCTTGTCGCTCATTCATGCCTAGTACTCTGAATCTGGCCAAGAATCCATGACTGGGAACATCAAAGCACATGGGGATGAGACTTACTTTTATTTTGGGACATGGACATAGACTAGCATCAAGCTGCCTTTTATATCCTTACAGTCGTAGGTTCCTGCAGCACTCGCCTTCACCAGGGAAACTTCCTTCTGGGCTGTTTGCAGGTTAATACAGAGGCTGAGACTATGGAGACAATAACTCTAAATAGAACACTCGCATCACGCCCCCTTTCTGGGAGTCTCGGTCAACATCAAGGAAAAAGGGCAGAAATAGTCTAAGCGATAAAGGTTTACAAAATAGTGCCTTCTGAACCAAACAGGGCTGCTGCAGCCCCTAAACTCACCACAGCCGTGGCTGCCTGCACAAGCCCTGCTCCCAATCAAGTCCGTCAACATTCCAGCAAGTATCAGGGAGGGGCCCTTGAGACCCAACATGTGGCTTAGGTGTTATTGACAATGATGATTCCTGGGAGACAGAGAATGTTTTTCTGGAGGTATGGTTCCTCGTTGTTTTCCCATGCCCCAGTGGAAGGCTCGGCATCCATTCAGTACTGACTGGACTCGATGACTTATAAAAATCGAGGAGGGAAGGAAGTTGTATGGGAGATGTCCTGGGAATACATTCGGAAGGAGTCAGGGGTGTGAGGAGTAGATATCAAAATGCATTTTATACATATATGAAAATATCACAGAAAAATAAATAGATAACCTCCCCCATGAATATTAAGTAGCAAACCCACAGACAAAACTAATCAGGAAATAGAAGACTATCTCTTTGCCTTCATGGCGGTTGTCCTTTGCCATACAAAAGCTTTTCAGCTTCATGCGGTAGGTAGATGGATGGTGTTATAGCCTCTATCATTAGTATTCTGTTTATAAAGTCTCTTCCTGGGCCAATAAGTTCAAGCCTGCTTTCCACTTTCTATTCACAGCTTGAGTATCTGGTCCTATGTTGCAACCCTTGAGACATTTATGGTTAATTTTGCAGTTGAGATGTGAATCGAATGTGAAGGCTACAGATTATTTACATTCTCCTACCAACACATAGTTTGAACAGCATCATTTGCTGAAGATGTCATTTCCTTTTTTTTTTTTTTTTCAATGTGTACTTTTGGTTCTTTTCTCAAAAGTAAGGTGTCTATAGGTTTGTGGAATTACGTTTGATTCCAATGACAACCTGTCTATTTCCATGCCAGTACCATGCTGTTTTTATTATACGCCCTCTGTAATACGACTTAAAATCAGGTATAGTAATATCACCAACAGTTTTGTTATTATGGAAATTGTTTTAGATATCCTGATTTTTTTCTTGTTTTCATATACAGCTGAAAATTGTTTATTTTCATATTTTCTGTGAAAAATATGTTGGTGTTTTGATGGGGATGTATTGAATTTATAGATGGCTCCTGGTTGAATGCCCATTTTCACAATCTTACTTCTATCCAATGTCTTATAGTTTTTAATTATACAAATCATTGTCTTATTTGATTAGAGCTATTATAAAGATATTTTGTGTTTTGAAGCTATTGCGAAAGGTAGTACTTCCAAGAATTATTGCTCAGGTTTGTGATTTGTAGATAAGAAGGCTACTGATGTTTGCATGCTGAAGTTTTATCCTGATTAAAAGTAAAAATTACTCAGTATTTTTAAAAGTAAAGACAATGGCTATATAGTTGCTGATAATATAAGAAGTTCACAAAATGTATCAGATTGCAGTGCTAATTTTAAAAATATAAAATTTACAACTATACTAAATATATGTGTACTAAATATGACATGATGTTAGCAGATATTGCCAGGGTAAATAAAACTGACAGAATGTTCTGTCTCTTACAAAATCATAACGTAAATATCACGGTAAAGCCCAAGCATGTTTTCTCATGCCTATTACAATAGCATTCAAGTAGCTGATGAAGAGAATCTTGAGTGTCCTTCATAGCAAGCTTGTACTAGCAAGCTTTTACTTCATAGCAAGTCCATACCTCAGAAAACAAAAGAAAAACGGAAAGGCAAAACAGGACGTAGGTATATTAAGGAAAATGACATAAGCATGGTGACATTTGCAGTGCCAAAATCTAAGAGTTAGAAGCAGGATCAAGGCTTGAGAGTTGTCCTTGTTCTATAGAAAGATCTCTTCTTAGCCTGAGATGTGTGAGTGCTACAAAATATAAGATGTTAATAATATTCACTAGAGTTATTCCTGAGAGGAGAGATTTCATGGTAATTTCATCTTGAATTTTGTTTAGTAAACATTTCTAGAGAGTAGGCTCTTCACGGTGGTATCAAAACGCAGACAGCAACCAAAGGCAACCGAAGGATAAGTGAACAAAGACAATATTATATGTAGGTATTTTATTATAATTGTCTTAATAATGGTTTATTCAACAGAGATGTGAAATGCAATAAAAACAAAAAACAACTTATTGATGAATGGCTTTGATTGACACTCCTAGGACATTCACCACCAAAATAACAAAAAAAAAATATGTTCTCCCCTTGAGAATGGAGTATTTACAAACACAAATCATTTTATGAACCATAAATGGAAATTATTCAATCGTATTGAAGCCCTGGTTACAAAATCAGTAGAGCAGAAATCAGTAACAGAAGCTAGCTCAAAATTACCTCCATATCTGCAAGTAGAGAAGGCTGAAGTGGCCTGGCCCTCCCTTCTGTTCCCTGCCCCAAGCCCTTTATCAGTATTGCAAAGTGTTTCATCATACTGGGAGAAGCAACCTATAATAATAGAGACCTACAGTGCTCACTAAGGAGACGGATTTCATTTGAAACACACCATGAGTGAGTTTAGTTCCCTGGCTTTGATAACGCACAGTGAAGTTGTAGAGAATTCAGTAAACGGCCATGATACAGCATGGAAGAAGGATGTGGAGCTCAACTCGCAAATTGGTAGGCAAACCAAATGTTTAATGTACAGTCTTATGGCCGTGAAATAATTATAGTGCTCACCAGCTCCCAGTGTCTTCATTTCCTTGTACAACCCTGCACAAGATGAGCCCATCAACATTTAGCCATGTGTGAGAAGATCTTCTAGGGCTTTGTCCCACCCAGTGGAGCTAATGGCTCTGAATACTCAGGATACTGAGGGAGTAGTAGTAATCCTTTCCAGTGATGTATGACTTCCGGTGAGATACACATCCTCCAATTGATAGCTTCAAACAAATATTCTCAAAAATAGCCTTGGTTTAATCCAGAGGTTAAATCACTAAGCAGATAAAAAACAAAAAACCATTGAAGTGGGATGAAGGCTTAGTGCGAGAAAGGCATAGAGGGAGGGTGGTCCTGGGAAGAGGGATAGGAGAGGACAAAGGGACAAGTATGATCAGAATGCCTTATTATATATTAAAGAATAAACATTCAAAAATAAACTTAATTCTTAAAAATATCATGATTATCCTTAAAGTATATTTATGATTACTTTTCCCTGAATGTAGTATTTTTGCTGCCAGTGACTATTCAGAGTAACTATAGTTAATTTTACTTTTCTATTCCATTGTTGTATAATTCAAATTGAGCCTCTCTCTCACACCTGATTATCATTTACTTCTGCACTTACACACACACACACACAAACATACAGACATACACACAGACACATACAGACATACACACACACACACACACACGTACACACATACACACACATACACACACACGCACACACACACACACACACGTGCACTTCCATTATATCCTCTTGAATCATTTTAGACTTTAACTGCAGTTAATGTATGAAAAGAAACTTTTAGCATTACTACTCGTCAGTACTGCTAAGGTCTTAAGAACTTGTTATTTCCCTTCACTTTGAAAGCCTGTATTTTAGTCTCTAAAGTAATAAATGCACAAGGAGATTCATTCCAGTGCTAAAGACATAATCCAATCAGCGTAATGACTTTGGAGGAAGAAAGGAGGCTATATTCCCATCTAGGGCTATAAAGAGCACGAGAACAGAGAGAGTTCCTGGTAGAGGAGACCCCAGAGCTGCTCCTGTATCTACAGCAAAAGAAACAGACAGAACACAGCAGTAAAAGAGCTTGTCTTCATTTGTAAGCTTCCTGCCCCACCCCGTGCTTCAAATCCATTTAAAAAAATGGACTGAAGCAATAACCAAAGGGATTTGTACCCCAATAAAATCACCATTTTGAATGACAGCTCTGCTGCTTGGGGAAAATCTATCATAGTTCAAGTGTTTCTGTAATGAGGAGGAATAAATGAAAACTTGACTACCTGGGCCCAGCCACTGAACTTAGATAATTATTTCCCAATCAAAAAAGAACATTCTATTTGGCTTCGGCATGCCCCAGTGTCTGTTAGCTTGGCTTTTTATAGCTTTAATTGAAATTTCATAATCACAGAGTTCAAATACAGAAGAACAGAATTGAGTCAGGAATGGGGAACAATATCATTCCTTACGAGCACTTCTTTTTCAGAAAAGAATAAAAAAAAATTCTCAGGCTTTTATGAAACTTTGTGCCTCTACTGATTCTTAGTATAAGAATTTCTAGTCTGAGGTTACAAGCTATTAAAGAACAGCCCGGGGCTAAACTCAGTAGGGAAGTGAGTGGAAGACGTAGATGAGCTCACCTAGATTATGGATTTAGCTAGTTTATTGGAGAATTTAAGAGCAGAAAAAAATAGAAGGAAAACCCTTGGGATTCAGCAAAAGCCAAAAAGAATTTGGACCAAATGTGTTGTGAAGCAAAGTGTGTTTTGAAAAGAAATGTAATCCATGTTCCTGACTCATTTACAATGACCTTATCAAAATGCCACGCGAAGGAAGTTATTCAGGGTCCAATAACTCTTTTGAGCTTCTAAACAGCATTTCAAAATATTTTTTTCTGGTTTGATTATAAACGAATTCAAATTCTAAAAGGTCCACCAAGGTCACCAAAATTCTCAAGAGTCATCATATTGAAAAGGAATTTAAGCTGTGCAATTTTCTCTTTCTTTTCTAAGTCATTAAAATGGTTACAGCAGGTTTAATTCAGTTGGAGACTTTCAATTGCATAATTACAATCACACCAAAAATCAAGAAAAAGCTCCTAGGAGCTTTAAAAGTTATTTTGCACAATCATTATTCATCATTAAGGAAAAAAAATAATCAAAGTCTCTTGAGTTTCTTCCTCTCTACTGTAATAGCAGTTTCCTAATGTTTCCTGGGGATCTAGAAACGAGTTGGCTTAAGACATTGCATTGCTATACTGAAGTCCTGATGACCTATCTTTTTTTTTCACATTCTACACCTCCATTAGTTTGCTGGGAAACACAAAGGGTCAGAGATGGAGGTTACTGTGGTAATTTAGCTCAAACACTGAGCTTTGAAATGGACAAAACTGCCATGCATGTGTTGAAAAATTCTGCCATCGGGGTTATTAATAATATTAATGTGTGGTAGCGGAAATTGCCTTATACTGCCATCAAGATTACTTGAGTGCTTGCAGAACGATGATACTTACTTTCTACCACATGTCACCTGTCTGAGAACTGTCCAAGCCTGTCATCAGTAGGCTAATACTGTAGGATGTTAAGTCCTGCAGCCATGATATTCTCTTGCTTAGACTATTGTAGACCCCATACAATTGGCCATTTACTCATTATTTTTTCCTCTGTAGTCAGTCATCAACCAAGCAGCAAAGGTTACTAAGAAGTCTTGCACATCCCTGGCTTAAAAATCCCCCAATCAATTATCCTCTAGTCTTCTATCACACGCTGATACAGTCCTCCTGAAGCTTGTGAAATTCTATTATAAACTACACACTAGATTTTCAAAAACGGAGGTCCTGCGACAGCCTCAGTTACCTGGGATCCCATCACCCTTTCTTGTTTCCGGAAACCTCAGCCAAAGTCGGAGTCTATGCGCTGATTGCACCTTGGATGAAGAACTATTGACCCAGGTATCCTCCTGGACTGTTCTTCATATGTAAATCCCTGTTGTATGTCACCTCAGCAGAAGGTTGCTCCTTCTCTTCTCACATCTCAATCTCATTCACTTTTCTTGTGAATCTCTATACTGAACGGCTATATAAATTTCACTTGATGACTACTTTTTACTGATGCCCATTACTAGATAGCAAACGTAATAAGGAAATGATATCTTTCTCTGGGTGCATCATCAATATGTATGAGAAAAGAATTCCTAACTACTTATGACCTATTGTATTCTTATGTGTGCAGTCTTGATAGTCTTAAACGAAAAAGTCTTTCAGAGTTGGTAATTCAACTTCATCCAGAATTGACTCCTGCCCTTTGACATAAAGCTCTTCCTCTATAGTCATCTATAAGTCATCGAATCTACCAAGATAAATTTTAGGAAAGCATGGTAGTGGATTCAACCTATCGCCATGTTGCTTTGTTCAGTATGGTACGTTTACCCACCTTGAAATGCGATCTTGCATCTTTTTACCTCTGTTTAGCAGCCACCATTGGTAGTATAGTTTACCTCTCATATCGAAGAATGTGCAGGATCTCAACTTATACTTGCTATGATTTGGGCTACTACACAAAATTAATAAGAGAAAGGAACCCTTACACAGCTCTTGTGAATGCGGGCACAATTGCTTTGGCTGATATGTGCAGCTGCCATGTTGTGTCTAGAAAATATTCTTGAATTTGTCACCCACAGATCTTTGGTGGAGACATTGTGATGCATATGTTCGATATATAGTGGTACATTCTGGAGTTTCTCACTCCCTACAATTGACAAGTTGTACTAATGAGACAAGATTTTCTGATGTGGGTTATCAGATACAATAATCTATGGGTATTTTGATAACTCATTAGAAACCTGTTTAAAATGATCAAAGTATACTGTATATAATCTCACAGAATTGATAAAATATTAAGTTTATTTAAAAATGCTGAGTTCAATGAAAATTCATTCTATGAACAATGGATAGCCATTTTAATAATCAGCATTTAGCATTTCTTTAGAGCAACAAAATTCTATGGCTACGTAATCTTCTCATTATTAGAGCAAAATTCAAATTGTTTTCAAAAGTAGTAAGACTATATAAACTGACATATACAGAATGATAATTTAATAATAACTAAGCTCAGGCTATTCAAATTAAGTTACTTATTAATCGGAAGCCAAATAAGTCAAATAGTAGAAATATAGATGCATAGAAAATAGTTGATATGAAATTGTAACAGCACACATTATAAAGTTGTATCATTTATCATCACGTATGTATTAATCACCTTTATTCTTTCGTTCATGGAAGACAAAATAAGGACTACTGAAGAAATCAGTTTTGCGTTTCCTCTAGGCCAGTAGGTCTCAGCCTGTGGATTGTGGCCCATTTGGGTGGTCACAAAGTAAATAATCTGCATACCAGATATTTGGAATATGATTCATAACAGTAGTAAATTAGTTATGAAGTAGAAATGTAATCATCTTACAATTGGGGGTCACCACAAAATGAGGAAATGTATTAAAGGGTTATAGCATTAGGAAGTTTAAGAACCATCGCTCTAGGCTCAAATGTGAAATATAGGATTAGAGAGGGTGGTAGTTTGTGTCTAGATCATTAGGAATACATGATAATAAATAGGAAGAAATTATTCCTGCTAGTCACCCACATTCAGAAATTCTTTATACAACATTCTTCCATAGCTACACAGTTTGGATTTAGTTTTTAACTTGCCATAGTAGAAACTAAAATTCTCAACGTTCTCCTTGAAGTTAATTTTTATCCAGTTAGAACTGCATCACCCATGAGATATCCCCATGCAAAATCACCAGCAAAGACGATCTGGATGCAAGCCAGCTGCAGATTTTAAAGCAAAGCCTAGAGCAATGCACATTTGTTAGTTCGAACACGTGGAGTTGATGGATGATGGCAGTATGCTCTAGCATCTGGCCATGTCAGCAACTAAAGTAAGATTGGTCAAAGACCAGGCAAGCTGCTTTAAGAATACCCCAAAGCACAACTGTCAACCTAACTCTTGGTTCCTGAAACACTGAAAGAGCAAAACAAATTAACGTTTTTGGCTCAATAGTCAAAAAGAAGTCTATCTGAGCCAAGTTAGACCAACTAATCACTACACACAAAACATTATTAACTTAAAACATGCCAATGATGTATATACCATCTGTATGCCTCACGCAGGTGGATGAGTTCATCCTAACAACCTTGCAGTTCTCACTAGGGACAGTTATGGTTTATTATTAGAAACTAAAAGTAGAGCTGGAGGCAAGACTGAGATAAAATAAATATAGCAGTCCAAATTCTTTGTTTTAGTCTTGTTTATTTAGGAACCAGTCTTTGTTGTGTTTAGCATGCTAGATTAGTTTCAATAGACGAAAGTTATTGCAAAAATGCTATCCAGAGCCCAGAATTCTAAAGTGCAGTCCTCTGCAAATCATAGTTAGTGGCGCTCACCACATTTGGAAGCTATATTACTCATAGGGATGTTTTCAAAGAAGAATTATTTCTAAAACATTTTTGGAGAAGTACATAGACATCTTTTAATCAGTTTATAAAAATAGTGAGCTATGGAGACAGCATGGAGAGTCACTTCTGAAACTACTTAAGGGTCTGAAACTGAAATTTCAAGCAGAGATAAATCTGTTGGCATTAAAACAAACGAGAAATAAATCACAGTTTTACATGAGCTCATGAGAACATTTTATTAAAGAAGCAATAGGGAAAGTTGTGATGAGAGAAGTGAAAGACCACCACCAACAACAACAACAGTAGTAGTACAAATATGAAAAAGGATTGCAAGAGTAGGAAGGGAAAGAAACAAATCTACTAAAAACCACCTGTCTGTAGGTTTCCAAAATCATGATAGTACACAGAGTGCTGGAAATGCAGCAAATGGCTGATAAGTTCATGAAAATAGAGACACTAGTACACTCTTCTCCCTCTCATCGCCTGACTACCAGGGACTCTCATTGGCAAGACGTATCTTTACACTAGATTCACAGTGTCTGCTCCCTTCATATGCTCACAGAAGAATGTTACAGGACAGATTAATCTGGTAGAACAAGCTGTAGATGTTTACCCAAAGATACTAAAAATTCTTAAGTAGTCATAATCAAACATTCTAAGTGTCTATCATCATAACCTTAATTAATTTTCGAGTTGAATATATAATATAAATTGTCACATAGTATGTAAGAGCATATAATATATACAATTCTACTATATAAATCTGTTCATGTATATACATTGAGGATCATATACATGTACATACATATGTGTGCTTGTATGTAAGTAGGTAGGGAGGATCTTGGTAGATAGGTATGCATACATGTGTAGAAACTGCTGAGTCCAAGAAAGAGTGGTTTCTTCTTCTTTGGTGAATTATTGATCCAACCATTGTTAGTCTTTTTGACTGATCCCAGATGGAACCCTTGAAATCTTATCAGCTACATCTGTGGTGGATTACAATATTATATGTATTTGTTGCAGTGTATATCTAAGGAAAGAGCAGAGGAAATGATTTTGAGATAACTATTTGTGAAAGGCATTCCAAATTTTTAAACATGAGATCTGACAGATACTGATAGCAGCCAAATATTATAAGTGCAATTTTAGACCCAGTTGTATTCCACTTACAATATATCCTTCATGCTCATTTTTCTTATAATATCTAAGTGATATTTTCTGTTAGCTTCTTCTTTTAATGTTTGTGATGTTTTGTTGTATAATGATGTTATGATAAAAGAAACTACAATATAGAGTATATACAATATTTTAAATATTGTATATTTTAAAATATACAATATTTTAAAATGTCCTACCATTCACAACTCACAATCAGTATAATATGGTTTTTTGCCCTTTTTAAAAATGATCAAGAATAAATGAATTCATCAAATTAGTAAACTAAGCATAATAAATTAATTTATATGATTTATAAACAAATCTCATGAAATCATTAAAATAACATACATAGTAAATATTATTACTTTGGAAGATTATAATTTAATGTGACTTTAATATTTACTTAGTGGCAATAACATTCTAAGAGTAGTAAATTATCAGTTAGTATTCTGTAAGTTGATTCTTCTGTAGTTCTGCTCTAGAATGGTGGTGTGGAAATTTGTACCTTACCATATATTCTAAGTGAAATTAAAAACAGAGATTTATAATGCATGTAAGAAGACATTGAAAGTGAAAGTGGAGAAAGAAGACTGAGCGGAGCCATGGGAGCCAAGAATAATATTGCTATGAATTTTCTGGGATATTTTGCTCTCAAATGTCTATAATTGGTGTTGGAAATGGGTATGAGTAGAAATAAAAATATACTGATAAAGTTTCTTTCAAAAAAAACAGACTTTGACATAGTTGGTTTATTGGGAAAAAAAACACTATTAGATGATAGTCACGCTAGTCAAATACTGTCAGATAAAGCTGTCTCCTCAACTTCAATTCCAGGAAGTCTTGCAACAAAATCTTGGACTCTAACCTTGAAAGGTAGCAAACTCGCAGACAAGAGGCTCAGCAGAAAAGAAAAAATTCAACTGACTATGAGTTATTCTGTGGAATTGCTAACCCCCAGCATCTCAAATTGTGACTGATTTTGAAACCAACGTACTTAAAGATCTCACTATTTTGAACTAAATTCATTAGTGTAGATGCTAATCCCGCATTACAGGTATTAAAATGAGACACTACACATATGGTCACAGAGTAAGTAATGTGTGAAGACAAAGGAAAAAAAGACAGGAATCTACATGTCAAGAAGGAAATCCTTGAAAGAAGCAAGTTGGTTCATGCTTTTGGTGATGGACCTGTGAGCAAAGAAATAAAAGAAAATGCATATCTTGTTTATTCCAACAAGTCTTTAGTATTCTCACTTGACAAATGCATAAAACAAATAAGAGTTTTGCGACGCATGGGACTTTCCTTTTCCTTAGGGAAAGCACGGTTGACACCATAAATGATGTAACAAACTGTCATTGGAAGATAATTTCACTTCTTCCCATTCCAAATAGAAGTTGATCACTAATTAAGAAAGTATGTCACATCTGGATCTCATGGAGGCATTTCCTCAGCTGAGGCTCCTTCCTCTCTCATGATTCTTGCTTCTCTTAAGTTGACACACAAAACCAACAGGGGTGTGTATTATTATCGAGAATCACAGCATATCAGTGGTGTGCTAGTTTAACTATTACACTTGTATAATAATATGGATATTACATCATGGTAAGGGCTCTGACAGGACGTTCCTTATAGAAATAGTTTCTCTCATTTATTCTAGCATCTTTTCTAAGTAGACTAGTAGTCACCAATCTATCTTCCATCTCTACATTTGTCTGTTTGAAAGAGTCTTATGCTGATGGAAACATACCTCATCTGACCATGTTGAAAAATAATGTGAGAATTATAATCAATAATATTTCATAAAAATATTTATTTTTTAATTTTAAAAAAACAGTAGTGTGGTGAAGTTGATTATCCTCAAAGGCATCTCAGGGCTGAGATAGAGAGTGAGAGGCCTTTGAACGCTCTGCTCTAACTTGGATGTCTCCATCAAACCATTCCCCTCAGAGCTCAGGGACTGCTGCAGAAGAGGCAGTAGAAAGTATAGGATTCAAAGGGGGCAGAGGACACCTAGAACTCAAAAGTTCTCTAAATCAACATAATCACAGTTCATGAGTTCAGAAAGATTGAGCAAGCATACCCATGGCCTGAGAGCGTCTGCACCAGGTCCTCTGAATAAATATTATGCCTTCCAGTTTCGTGTACCCTGAATATGAAATTCCTGAGTATGCAAGCAAATGGCACTCTGATTCCTCTGTCTTCTCTTGGACTCTTTCCCTCTGTCTATTTGTCTTGTCCACCTTTTATGTGATAAATATTTGTTGTATTATATCTTTTATGCTTTATATGAATGAAAGAACAAAAGAAATGAGAGAGAGAGAGGGCTTAGCCACTAGAACTCTCATTTTTCTCTTCTGGAAGAAGGAAAGTCAGTTTTATCCAATAGAATTAGAGTGGATATATCAACCATTTGAGGGTAGAACCCATGTGCATTGTATGTTGACCAACATAAAATTGACTCCACTGTTTTTGTTTCAGTCCTTTTATTTGATTACAGTTTGATATGTAGTTTTAGTCTTTGCTTGTTTGCTTGTTTTGTTGTGACTTTCGTTTTGGGTGTCGATTCATTTTGACATCTTTGTTTGGGTGGGGGATGTTGTTGATAGAAAAGCAATCAATATATCTGGTAAGTTAACCACAAAATAACAGAATTTAGATATTATACTCAATTGATTCTGAAGTATTATATAACTGTCCGCCTTAGGTAAGCAATGGGATTAACTAAGTAGACTTTAAATGTATATTCTCATAGTGAGGTACACATTGAAGAAATACAAAAAGAATATTTTGAAGTCTGATTAGAAAATGAAACAAAACTGCCTCATTTTAATCAGTTCCAGCCTTATTTATATAACTAAACTCCTTAAAATTTGCAATATGAGAAAAATGTAATGTGTATTTGAGTATCTTGCCTAGAAGAAAGGGAAAAAGCCTCAACCTTTTCACATCACAGGGAATTCTGATTTAAAGACAGCTTTGTTCACATCTCCTAAACATTTCCATAACATTCACGTCTATTCTTGAACTTTCCCAAATACCAGAAATAAATAATTAATTAACAAGACTTGTGGAGATGGTTCAGTTTGAGGTTGGGCTGCCTCACTGCCATATGAGCATTAGGATAGGACTTCAGATCACCATTGGTTATATAAAAAATCAAAAACAAAACCCAAACCAAATGAAAGTGAAGCAAAGCAAAGCAAATAAAACATGACCCGCATCATAACTGTAATCCCACTGCTAGACAGGGAGTAATAGGTAAGGTAGTTCCCTGGTGCTTGTTGCTAATGTCTGTATTCCAGACTCATTTTCACACAAAGATACTGTCTTAATCAAATAATGTGGATAGCAATAAAGAAAACATCTGATTTTGACACTGAACTAGACATTCAAAAAGTAGCAAATTTAGATACACATACAATATCCATAGGCATATGCATACACATACACAAACAATAAAAAATAATGACAACAACAGCAAACTGGCCTGGCCTTCTCAGTGACTTATATCTTCCTTGAAGAGAGATACATAAATATCTGCTTATAAGTGGATAGACTAATATCAAGACAGATTTCATTAATTACCAATGCCTGATACATAACATTTTGAACTGCACTAATAATATGCTCTAATTAATGCAGTAAATTTATTTTCCATTTACTGATCAAAATCTGAACTATATTAGGTAATAATGTGGCTGCAGGTCAGAAACTAGTAAAAAATGAAAGAATTATAGAGAAGATAAAGATAAAAATTAAAAGAAATAAAACAGAAGGCCTAAATATTTCTTATCTATTGTGTGAAAGTAAATGTGTTTCCTGGTATTTTGGATTTAGGAAATTTAAAATATTAACTGCTAAGAATCAAACTAGCAAATTGCTGAACACAGGCAATTATTCTTTTATCATTTACAAAATTCTAAAAAAAAACAATGCTTTTTGTGTTGACAATTTCTTTTAAAATCTGCTTTTTATTTCTGAATGCTTTCTAATTGTATAAATAAAAAATAATTTTCACAGATTCTGGTCTCTCCTTAATACTGTGTACAAATAGAGAACAGGTTTTAGACAACTTAAAAAGCGAAGGGCTAATCCTTAAATGTGCCCCGTCTAGATTATGTTTTTATTATTGTTTATTTTTTTACCTTTCAAATGTTGTTCCCCTTCCTGGCCAGTGCACAACACACACCCCATCCCAAACCCCTCCCCTTTGCTTCTAAGAAGATGCTCCACGCACTCTAGCCTCACCATTCTACCAACCATCTCCTTACGCAGGGGCATCAAGTCTTTATAGGACCAAGGGCCTCCCCTACCATTGATTCCAGATAAGGCAATTCTCTGCTCCGTATGTAGCTGGAACTATGGACCCATCCATGTCTACTCTTTGGTTGGTGGTTTAGTCCCTGGAAGCTCTGCTGTAGGGGTGGTGGTCCAATTAGTTGATATTGTTGTTCTTCCTCTGGGTTGCAATACCCTTCACCTCCTTCATTTCTTCCCCCAACTCTTCCAATGGTGCCCCAGGGCTCAGTCTGATGGTTGGCTGTGAGTATCTGCATCTGTATTAGTCAGATGCTGGCAGAGCGTCTCAGGGTGCAGCTATATCAGGCTCTTATACTTGGCATCAGCAATCGTGTTGGGTGTTGGTGTCTGCAGAGGCCAAGGTGACACCATCTCTGGATGGGATTTCCTTCAGTCTCTGCTTGTTTCTTTGTCTCCCTCTTTCCTATAGACGGGAACAATTCTGGGTTAAAAATTTTGAGATGGGTTGGTGGCCCCATTCCTCTGCTGAAGGTCTCTAAAGGGTTTGTTCCTCTTCTGTTGTGTATTTCATCTAATGTCATCATCATTGGGTCCTGGGAATCTCTTGATTCCCTGGTTGCTGGGCAGTTCTAATGGTTCCTCCACCTCATACTCCACCTCTTCACTACTACATATTTCTACTCATTTTCTTGACCTTCTGGACTTCTCTCCTGTCTCTTCCTGTAACTGGTCCTGGCCCGCCTATTTTTCTCTCCCTCTTCTCTCCCTCCTAGTTCCCTCTCTCTGTCTACATTCTGTGATTATTTTGTTCCTACATCTAAGTAGGATTGAAGCATCCACACGTTGGTCTTCCTTCTTTATAAGCTTCAAATGATCTGTGATTTACATCATGGATATTATGAACATTTGGACTAATATCCACTTATTATTGAGTACATGCCCTGTGTATCCTTTTGGGTCTGGGTTATCTCACTCAGGATACTATTTTCTAGTTTCATCCATTTGCCTAGGAATTTCATGATGTCGTCTTTTTAATAGCTCAGTAGTACTCCATTGTGTATATGTACCACATTTTATATGTCCATTCTTCCGTTGAGGGACATCTGGGTTGTTTCCAGCTTCTGGCTATTATGAATAAGACTGCTAGGAACATATCGGAGCACATGTCCTTGTTACATGTTGAAGCATCTTTTGTGTATATGCACAGTGGTGGTATAGCTGGGTCTTCAGGTAGACCATTTCTGATTTTCTGAGGAACAACCAGATTGTTTTTCAGTGGTTTTACCAGCTTCCATTCCCACCAGCAATGGAGGAGTTTTCTTCTTTCTTCACATCCTCACTAACATCTGCTATCAACTGAGTTTTGATCCTAGCCATTCTGACTGGTGTGAGGTGGAATCTCAGGGTTATTTTGATTTGCATTTCCCTGATGACTAAGGATGTTGGTCTTTTCTTTAGGTGCTTCTTAGCCATTTGAGACTTCTCAGTTGAGAATTTTTTGTTCAGTTCTGTAACCCATTTTTAATAGGGTTATTTAGTTCTCTGAAGCATACCTTCTTGAGTTCTTTGTATATTTTGGATAGTAATCCTCTATTATCTTCCTGCTTTTAAAAGGTAGATAATATAAAATTAAAAGGAACTTTATTGAGTGAAAATGTTATTTTCTTAAAAAAAATACCAAATTTTCACCCCTTAAAACTTGCCTATGAATATGATTATGCAGATTGAATAGATAATATTAGGAATACGCAAAAACATACTCAAGCATACACACACACATACACATGCAAATGCATGCAATAACACTTAATGAAAAAAATCATGATTTTTGAGGGGTAATTGAGAAGGTTAGGAGGGAGAAAGAGGAAAGGAAAGTGATAAAGGTATAATTATATTATAACATGAAAATGTTTAAAAAATAATATAAAAGAATCAAATTTCCATTCTGATTCTCCTAGCCAAAGCAGCCAGATTTTGCCAGTGACTCTAAGTGATTGAATGTGAATCCAGACAAGGCACCTTAGCAGGCAGAGCTCTGCTTGTGAGAGTTTGACCTAAATCCTATTCTGTCATTCTCAAGGTCACAAAGAAAGTCCCATGCCAAATATAGTTTGGCTTTCTAGGGCTCTAAGCTTCTCAATGACACAATGATGGAACTTTTCCTTAAGATATTCCCATCAGCCCCGTGAAGCTTTAAAGAGGCACAGGGGAGCTGCTCGAAATAGATTATCCTCAAGCGATCTTTCATTGATTCACTCACTAACACTTCTCATTCATTCAAGTATTATAGAGCTATTTTCTGGACCTGTATGCAAATGATAGGGCAATCAAAAGATGCAAAGCTACATCTAAAGCAGGTAAGAAGGCTTCTATAGGGAAGCTTAAGCCAGGATCCAGAATATTCTGTTCATTTATTGTTTTCTTTTAAAAAAACCCATTTAATGGAGCATGTATTTATTGTGCAAAAATGAATATCAGACCGAACTAAAAAGTGTCTGCAGACATAACTCTACTACCAAGAGTTTGTGGTCTAGAATTAATAATGAAACATTCTATATTGGAGCATTATCTACAGAATGGTCTTGGTTTTTAGACCACTTACCCCTTGCAATTTAGAGATTAGAAACGCCCTAATATATGTGTTATCTTTGTCTGTCTTACTGAGAATAAATTACCAGGATTTTTAGGGGTTTCAAATCCAGACTGGCTGTGGACAATTTGTCAGCTTATTAATACACCATGCAAAAGTTCTCTAACCTGAGCTCCAGATAACACCTTAGGCCAAGCCAATCATGGCACTGTGTTCTCCTAAATATAGAGACACTCCCTCAGGGAGCAATTAACTTACGGGACACATGGGATAGCCCAGCACACATATTCAGAAGTGGACATAAATAAAAGATCAGTTTACATACAGTGATTCTTCAAAAGTTTTTAATACCACTCAGAAGAGCTGGACTTGACTCTGTAATAATATAGACTCTGGATATTTGGCCATTACTGTGTAGCTATAAGAAGCTGATGAGGAACATGGAACAGGTGGACCTCAGAGAGAGAGTGGGCCAAAGTATATGTTAAAAAAAGACAAAAAAGGAATTGACATAGGGACAGTTAGTGAGCCATGTGCTTCATATACTAAAATCATATTTCCATTGTTGAATATAATTGGAAATTTAATCTGACATGAGTGTTTAGAACTCCAAGTAGTTAGCATGGTTAGATGTGGCCATGCCAAGTGCTGGTGATATTATAAGAAGAATAAGCACACACCTCTGTACATGAATGCCCTGTCTTTTGTCGTGAAATACAGTAAACCATCTCTCTGGCATCTGAGACATCTGAACTGTCATTGGATGAAGCTTCTAGTCTTTGGATCTCCAAAATTATGAGACTAAGCAACTTATTTCTTTATACAGTAGGCTGACTCCTGTATTTTGTTTGTGTAGCAATAAAGAGATGCATACATTGAGGTTGGGAGACAATATCCTAGGATTATTATGGAGAACATTTGATGAGAATATGGTATTTGAAAAAGTATAGCCATTTTGACTGAGGAATGAGAGAAGCAGAATTATTATAGAGTCAAGAGTATTATATATAAAAAAGAAAAAGTTGAGCTAAACTTCAGGAGGAAAGAGAGAAAGGAAAGAAAATCGGTGCCATAGGGCACAATTAGCAGGCTATGGGGACTGAGAGTGACAGGAACACAGGCCCAAGTCCAAGTTGCCCCTTGAGGAAAGGGATGAATAATGAGATCAGTCACCATATAGTAAGAACAAAAAAAGGAACATTC
Source organism: Rattus rattus (assembly GCF_011064425.1). Lineage (NCBI taxonomy): Eukaryota > Metazoa > Chordata > Mammalia > Rodentia > Muridae > Rattus > Rattus rattus. The sequence goes on along the minus strand of NC_046155.1, from coordinate 219,985,004 downwards.
TTGGCTGAAAACAAAAATACTCACATGTAAGTTTAGTAACTTGATTAATATTAATCCTTTACTGTGTTGTTGTTGTTTTTAACAAACAGAAAAACCCAACATTCCACTTGAGTTATTGTGCCAGGATGTGAGATTTTTATCTTTACCAATACTACAACTGATAGAGGGCTTATATCCAAAATATACAAAGAACTCACAAAGTTAGACTGCAGGGAGACAAATAACCCTATTTTAAAAATGGGGTTTAGGGGCTGGAGAGATGGCTCAGTGATTAAGAGCACTGACTGCACTTCCAGAGGTCCTGAGTTCAATTCCCAGCAACCACATGGTGGCTCACAGCCATCTGTAATGGGATCCAATGCCCTCTTCTGTTGTGTCTGAAGACAGCTACAGTGTACTCATATACATTAAATAAATAAAACTTTTTTAAAAATGGGGTTCAGAGATAAACAAAGAATTCACAGATGAGGAATGCCAAATGGCTGAGAAGCACCTAAAAAATGTTTAACATCTTTAGTCATAAGGGAAATGCAAATCAAAACAACCCTGAAATTCCACCTCACGCCAGTCAGAATGGCTAAGATCAAAAACTCAGGTGACAGCAAATGCTGTCGAGGATGAGGAGAAAGAGGAACACGCCTCAATTGTTGGTGGGATTGCAGACTGGTACAACCATTCTGGAAATCAGTCTGGAGGTTTCTCAGAAAATGGGACATTGTACTACCTAAGGACCCAGCTATACCTCTCTTGGGCCTATACCCAAAAGATGCCCAAACAAATAACAAAGACACATGCTCCACTATGTTCATAGCAGCATTATTTATAGTAGCTAGAAGCTGGAAAGATCCCAGATGCCCTTCAACAGAGGAATGGATACAGAAAATGTGGTATATCTACAGAATGGAATACTACTCCGCTATCAAGAACAATGCCTTTATGAAATTCATAGGCAAATGGATGGAACTGGAAAATATCATCCTGAGTGAGGTAACCCAATCACAGAAAAACACACATGGTATGCACTCATTGATAAGTGGCTATTAGCCCAAATGCTTGAATTACCCAAATGCACAGAACACATGAAACTCAAGAAGGATGACCAAAATGTGAATGCTTCACTCCTTCTTTAAAAGGGGGAACAAGAATACACTTGGGAGGGAATAGGGAGGCAAAGTTTAGAACAGAGGCTGAAGGAACGCCCATTCAGAGCCTGCCCTACATGTGGCCCATACATATACAGCCACCAAACTAGATAAGATGGATGAAGCAAAGAAGTGCAGGTCGACAGGAACCAGATGTAGATCTCTCCTGAGAGACACAGCCAGAATATGGCAAAGACATAGGCGAATGCCAGCAGCAAACCACTGAACTGAGAATGGGACCTCTGTTGAAGGAATCAGAGGAAGGACTGAAAGAGCGTGAAGGGGCTTGAGACCCCATATGAACAATAATGCCAACCAACCAGAGTTTCCAGGGACTAAGCCACTACCCAAAGACTATACATGGACTGACCCTGGGCTCCAAGTGCATAGGTAGCAATGAATATCCTAGTAAGGACACCACCCACCAGTGGAAGGGGGAGCCCTTGGTCCTGCCAAGACTGAATCCCCAATGAATGGGATTGTTGGGGGGATGGTGATAATGGGAGGAGGATGGGGAGGGGAACACCAATATAGAAGGGGAGAGGAATGGGTTAGGGTGATGTTGGCCTGGAAACCAGGAAAGGGAATAACAGTTGAAATGTAAATAAGAAATACCCAATTTAATAAAGATGGAGAAAAAAATATTTACAGATGACCTATACATGTCCTTGTATGTAGACAAATTGATCTGAACCATTTCTTAAGATGAGATAATGTAAAAGAAATTAAAGTGAGAAAAGTGAAAAGAAGCTCAGTTACAACAATCTTAAATTCTGGGAATTAAAGGGAAGATAGATTGTAAAGAAGGAATGATGCAACTTAGTAAAAGGTTTTAGAGGATAAAAATTAGTACTGCATTATCAATATATTCGTCTACTTTAAACATTCAAGAATATATCTCAGAATAAATATTGTGTAGTTTTTTCCCATTGGATTCAAGAATATAGACATAATAAGGAAAAAGGAGGCTTTTATATAGTTTTTTAAAATAGATTTTAATGAGAAAACATAAATTAATTCAGGTGGTTCGTGGACAGGGTACAGTAAAATGACTTAATGTTGATATGTCCTTATATAAATAATGCAAACATTAAACGTATGTTTGCTTTTCCAAAAAATATACAGTAGATAAATGAACCTGAAATTTTTTAAAGAAAATTAATCTACTGGAGGTATCCATAGTGACTGGAACAAATCACTCTAAAATAAGGGGTTAGAGGAAGAAATTGTCATTAGAAAACAGGACTAGAGAAATCCTGAGATAGGCAGGAATGGGGTCTGACAGGAGGCCAGTTCTGGTGGAAATGCAAAAGAGTAATTGCATAGGAACTACAGACAGATCTTTCTCAGTGAGTGAGTGAATAAAAGAGACATGGGGCAAGGTTCAGCTGTGGGTTTGCACACATGCAGAGACAAGAATGGGGAGCATTTAGTGAAAAATCCAACAATTCATGGAAAGATGCAGAGGAAATAATATTTCCCTGTCCCTACTCATGGATGTCAAGTGCAGAATTGAGTATACGTTAGGGTACCTATCAACAAAAAGACTAAAAGAAGACTTCATGAGGTAAACTAAATAACTGCACATTTAGAACCATGGGATACATTTTTACCTGGGATAAGAATCTTTAAGCAAGGGAAGAGCAGTGTAAAATTTCTTTTTATAACATAACACCAGAGGCCCGACAAGAACTGATGGATTTAGATGGAGAAAAATATAGCTAGATCCCTAAAGCACTTTCTCAGATAGAATCTACATTTGATAACTGAGCAAATACGTGTTGTAAAGTAGGGGATCAGCAGAGCGCAACTGCTACAGAAGAAACAGGGATTTTAAAAACTGTATATTTAATCCAAGTTCCCTCTAAATCCCACCTGGAGTTTCTGCCCCTGCAAAAATCCATTCATTTCAAATAGAAATAATTCCTTTCAAAATGGAAATGCTTTATTTATTTTTGTTCAGTGTTTATGGTATTCTAGGTACAGTGTAATGCACTGGAGAAGTGAATGAAATTCTACCTTTTTATGCCAAATATTCATAGCCTTGTAGCACCAATAAATTAATAAACAAGAGCAAGCAAATAGGTCAAAGGCAATATTAGCAGCAGAGTTCCAATGTACCGCCTGGCTATGCAGTAAAGTCACTCTCCCAGAGATGAATGAGAATAAATGGAAGGTTTGGTAAAGGAGATAGGAGAAAGTAAACACATTCCAGAAGAACAACCAAATACGTTGGGTACCTGACGAGTGAGGGAGAGGCTGTTTTTGGAGGAATATTACGGTGAACATTAAGAAGGTCAAAAATGCACACAGGAAAAGTTTTGAATACTGTGCCGTGGTTATTGACTATTGTCTCAGTGTGTTCATGCTACTAGAACCCAAATCCTCAAATGGACAATTCATTATGCACAGAAGTGTGTCTTGTCATATTTCTGAAAGCTAGAAATTCCAATACAAAACAAAGGACTGATTTTACATCCAGTGGGTCTCTACTTCCAGGTAGCAACACTTGTGCCGCCCCCAGAAAGCAGAAGAAAGAAGATAAAACAATGCCATTCCTTTTCTTTAAAAAGAAGACCAGCTGCAATGGCAAGGATTTCATTCTCATGGTTTCAACTCCACAGACAAAGCTGCTTAGTATGGTCACTTTAGTGATTAAATTTCCATATACCGTGCAGGGAGCCCATTCAGATCACAGGACCTATGATGGTTTCAGTGACAGCATTTCCAATAGATGTAATAATAAATGACAAAAGTCAGGATCATTTTGCTACTTGCATGTGTCAACTGTTAGGATGCTACTAATTTAAAGAAAGCACATTATTGTCCCACTCAGCCTGCAAGTTCTTTATGACAACTGAAGAAATAAGTAAGAGGCACAGGAAGTAATAAACAAACTGACAGAGCTCTCCAATTTCTAAGTAGATAAGTCATCATTTACACTAGATCCTACTCAATCATACGCTCGTGATTAATGGAAACTTTAGAGATTTTAAGCAGGAAGATGATATTGCTTACTTGTTTGTTTGGAACAACAGTTAATAAGATGTTGGTTAAGGGCTCCGGGTACTAATCAGCAAGTAAAGTGTAGGCTTATAAGGAAAGGATCTTACAAATCCCCTGAAATCCATGAGCACATGTTCGTGATCCATTACTGCTAAGACAGAGATAACCTTATCTCCAGAATCAGCAACCAGTCAGTCTAGCCTACTTGGGGGATTCCATGTCAATGAGAGACCTAGCCTCAAAAAGCAAGGTGGATTGTAGATGATGAACGAATGGCCTCCAAGTTGACCAGGTCCATGCAAATCCATGTGCATGGCAACCTCTTAACACACATCTACACCAACATACACACATACACACATGCACACATGCATGCATGCACGCATATATTGGCAATGGTAGATTAAGTATCAGGAAACAGTAATTAGAATTCTGGTGTTGTGTTTCAAGTAGCCAATACTAAGACATAATTAGTCTTGATATTATAGTGAGGGTAAATAAAAAAAATATTTATTTGTGACTTTTTAGGAGACTAGAGTTTATTGATATGAGTCAGTTATGTTTGTTGATGCACTTTGGCACCTAAGTATGAAGTGAAAAGAAGCTAGGTTGGCCAGGCCAAGAAAATAACTTCGATGATATTTTCTGGGTGTGGCCATGAGATAATCAATGAAAAACCTGTAGGATGGAAATGAAAGAATCCATTGTTTCAGGAGAAAGGACTCAATGAGTAGAACCAAGGATTATCAGAGTAGTCCAGGCCCTTGAAGATAAGAACTTAGACCCAATAGGGAATAAATATGAAGGATGAAGAAGAGAAATACAGAGTGAGTGCAGATCATTTCAGAGGTGAATGGAAAATGTTCTGTAATTTAGACCTGCAAAAAAAATACAAACTACATTGAAAAAGCCAGAATAAAGGAACGTGTAGACAGAAAAGAACACCTGAAGAAGAAGGGCTAATCACAGGTTCCGAGACTCCTGAAGAAGGCCATTTAGAATGACAACCACGACCTTACACAGTGTCAAGAAATAAAGTATTGGGAAGTATGACCGAGAATGGGCTATCATTCTTCCGTTTGTGAGTGGCCGAGCGCTGTTGATACAGGAAGTTTCTATTGCACAAAGATGACAGTCATCTGGCCAGGACTGAAAATGTTCCCTCTAGCTTTGCCCCCAGATGGAGCTCTGTGCTCATCAGCGGAGTCATAAAATGGCATGTCATGGGGGTGCTGGATAAAAGTGCCTCTGTAACTCTCGCCATTCAAAAATTTGTCCAAGCAGCATTATTCTTTGAGGAGAAGCAACTGTCTTCTGTGGTAACTTGACAGATACTAAGTAAAGTGCGTCTTGCACTGAGAATCCCCTTCCAATACTCAGTGTGAAGGGAAGAAAAATATTTTCAGAAGGTATTGACAATTTGCTCAGTAACGTTCCAGATTTAAGTTATTTAGAAAATGTCCTCGGTATAGAGTCAGCCACCTAACATTTAATCTATGTGGCATACACAATTTCATGGGCTTATAATGATTGAGAATTCCTTTTTTTTTTTTTTCACATGCAATGGAAAATTTGAAATGCAGTATAAGATGACTCTGCCTTACAAAAATAAATGAGAAACTGCCCTTCTTTGTTCAAGGTCAAATGTCACTTTCAATTAAATGTAGGTATTTAAGAGGGGGGCCTGATGGATGCAAGCAGTAAGCTTGCAAACCCACATGCGTACATTCAAAGAGCCTTAGAACTCAAAGAAAAGAGTGTATGTAAATTTTTTAGAGCTGTCAATTTTTTCATGTGAATTTTTGGTCTTTAACTATTTCTTGTATAATCTGCCCTAGTAAAGCACATATTTATTTCTTTCAAACCTGCTCCTTACTTTGAAACTGTTGTGCTATTTCCATGAAAATGACATCTTTGTTCTTTAGAAAATCATTCCCAGCTTATTGTCTGCCCAGAACTACAATAATCCTGTATTTGTTACAGCCTCCTCACTTCCACAGCAACCTACTGTGAGGTTAGAAGTAGAGGATTAAAACTTCAAGTAGAAATACAAAACAAGCCCTTAACAAACCAAGAGACATTTTTTTCAACATAAACATCCAAAGGAACAAAGAAGCATTTTGACATAAGAACTCTGCAGAATATAGGGAAAAAAAACGCAGCAGAACTATTTATCAAAGTTTTCCTTGGTGGTGTCAGCAGGTTTTGTGAAACTGACAGTGCTGATCCAAACGTTTTGATAGTAATAGAAGTGTTAACAGTGATAAGAACAAAAAAATATTAAACATCGTCGACTGTAACATTTCATTTCCACTGCCCTAACGCTGTTAGTGCAGAAAAAAAAAATGAAACAAGAGTGAAGAGACTCAACCACACAGTCGATGAAAATGAGGATTTAGTGGCAGGATCTACAGAGGTGGATAGGCATTAACAAAGAGGGAAAAGCAGGAAGAGAAAGGAAAAAAAGGAAGAACAAAAAGAAAACTGAAGAACAAAGTTAACCATGGCCTCCGTCTTTATTAGTGACAGCAAAATTAGAGGGCATATTGTTTGAAAACAAATGTACAACAAATGAAACACGGAAGTTGTTTTCAAAATAATTATCACTTCTTCACTGACAAAAGTATGGGACCTCTGAAGGGAATATCTATCATGACATAGATACTATATTATAGCAATAGATCTTATAACAATGTAAGTTATGTTAAATAACAATGTTAGTGTAGTAAATACGTAGTAACTTAGCACATATAAATAAAACATTGCTATTACAGTATACTGCTATGTTCTTCGCTACATAATTAACGTTAGCATTGACTTTGATGTTTTATTTTTCATAGTCTGTTCATGTTTAAACATAATGTAAAAAGAAACAAATTATACTATAAATACTTAGATATAAATATATCCACAATTTCCTTAGTGTCAAAACATTTTGCACTATCTTCTTTTATGGTATAGACATTGAAATTATTATTTCATGTCTATGAATATCCTTATAATACCATACTGCCTATAATAATCTCATACTTGGACATTTAATTTGTGCTCTTTGAACTTTGCAACTACATACATGTTCATATGCAATATTTTATTCTATTATATTTAATATATATGCATATATATGTGTGTATATATAATATATATATTAATTGGGCCATGCGCAGTTGCCATCACCCCAGACATTCATTAATTTATCATGCAGAGAAAAAATGCTCATTTCCATTCACCTTTAGGAAAGATACCGTTCTTATTGCTTAAAAGATGATATTTTCTGATAAATTATACCTTAAGCCGCAAGTAGTTCATTTTCAAGATGATGCCTATTTTAAAGATTTATATTACAGGTGTAGATGTATGCCATGAGTTCTATTTTATAGCATTGAATATATACAGTGTGTATCTTCATAAAGCTTTCAACTTTTCATCCTTTCACGTAAGCGAAGTGCTGTTTCCGTTTAAGCTGTCTGCACAGGAAGTTGCATTTCCCCTTGAGTGAATTATGACACGTGTACTTTGTCTCAACATCGAACAATCGAAAAATGACTGTGAGAATATTGCTTTAAAACTTTGCTCTTTTAGAGACTTAACTTTAGAAAACACTTTTTTTCTGAGGCGTGTTTGTACGCTAAAACATTTGTGTTTCATGTGTTTATAACTGCTGAAAACATCAAAATCAAAAAACATGAAAAATAGTGTTATAAAATTAGACACAACTTTCTTTTTTTTTTCACATTTTTTTTTATTAACTTGAGTATTTCTTCTGGGCATTGCAGTGTTATTCCTTTCCCCGGTTTCGGGCAAACATCCCCTCCCCCCCCTTCCTTATGGTGTTTCCCCACCCTTGTTCCCCGACAGTTGTTTGGGGGTTGTTAGCAGGACCAGGGCTTCCCCTTCCACTGGTGCTCTTACTAGGCCACCTATGAGGTCAGAGTTGAGGAGTCCATGTATAGTCTTTAGGTAGTGGCTTTGGTCCCAAGCTCTGGTTCTTGCATTGTTGTTATATGGGGGTCTCAAGCCCTTCAAGCTCTTCCAGTTCATTCTTGATTCCTTCAAGAACAATCCCTTCTTTTAGTGGTTTGCTGCCATTCGCCTCTGTATTGTGTAGCTGTCTCTCAGGATCGATCTACATCCGGCTCCTGTCGGTCTGCACTTTTTTGCTTCATCCATCTTGTCTAATAGTGGGTGGCTCTATATATGTTTAGATAGGCTCTGAATGGGTGTTCCTTCAGTCTCTGTTTTAACTCTCTTGCAAGGGTATTCTTGGTTAAAGAAAGTGAAGCTCTACATTTTGATCATCCATACCTTGAGTTTCATTTGTTCTAGGCAACTAGGTAATTCAAGCATTTGGGCTAATAGCCACTTATCAGTGAGTGCATACCATGAATGTCTTTCTGTGATTGGGTTATACTCAGGATGATATTTTCCACAAAGGACAATGTTTTGATAAATAATATTCCATCCTGGTAGATGTAAGCATCCATTCCTCTGTTGAAGGGCATCTGGGTTCTTTTCCAGCTTCAGCTTATAAATAAGGCTGTATGAACATAGTGGAGCACAGTCTTTTTTAATGTTGGGGGCATCTTTTGGGTATATCCCGAAGATAGGTATAGCTGGATCCTCAGGCAGTTCAATGTCCAATTTTCTGAGGAACCTCCAAACTGATTCCCAGAATGGTTGTACCAGTCTGCAACCCCCACCAACAATGGAGGAGTGTTCCTCTTTCTCCACATAATCCAGCATTTGCTGTCACCTGAGTTTTTGTCTTAGCCATTCTCACTGGTGTGAGGTGAAATCTCAGGGTTGTTTTGATTTCATTTCCCTGATGACTAAAGATGTTGAACATTTCTTTAGGTGTTTCTCAGCCATTCGGCATTCCTCAGCTGTGAATTCTTTGTTTAGCTCTGAACCCCATTTTTTTAATAGGGTTATTTGTCTCCCCATGGTCTAACTTTTTGAGTTCTTTGTATATTTTTATAAGGCCCTATTCTGTTGTAGGATTGGTAAAAAATCTTTTTCCCAATCCGATTTGATGACCACAGTGTCCTTTGCCTTACAGAAAGTTTTTGGAGATCCCATTTGTCGATTCTTGAAGAGCATAAGCCATTGGTGTTTTGTTCAGGAAAAATGAAGATGCTTCCCTAGTTTTTCTTCTATTAGTTTGAAGACACAACTTTCTATTCATAATTACAGGCCTCTGGGCATGCAAATTACAAGAATCTCCATGTTGTTGTTGTTGTTGTTGTTGTTGTTGTTGTTGTTGTTGTTGGCCACCATGATTCATTGTTGAGGACACATGTTTTGGACAACTCTTGCTTTGTAATATCTAGGCAGTAACACTGCTACTGTTTATTATAGAACAATACATTTTTTAGTGCCAGTATTGTAGAGCTGTCCTGTGCATCCCTTCGCAGTACCCATTTATAAGCTCTGACGTTTAGATAGTGTGTTGTATTCTGATTCAGCTCTGGGAGATTTGAAGGTCAGAAACAGCTCTAGTTATAGTGGCTCCATACCACCTCATTTCTCAGCTGAGCCCATCAGTGCATGGCAGAGTACAGTCAGAACACTGTTATACTCTGCCACAAGGACAATGGTAAATAACCTCTTCCTCAGCTGAGGCCAGATGGAATTTGAATTCAGCTTCACTTGAGCCTTGGTATTTCTGGTTTCAGCCTAATCCATAATCCCAAAACATAAATACTGCACTGTTCACTTCCAATCTCTAAACTACCCAAAAAATCCAAGCCTCCCATCATTGTATGCCTTGCAGCATGGAGCTCACTGAACTAATCCCTGAGACCTGACCCTGTCAGGACTTGTTAGAGGTCACATACCAGATGTTTCTCATCAAGTGTCTGAAATGTGATAGTGAGTCAAGTCTCACATCGCCTCAAGTGTCGTTCCTTCTGACTTCCATAACCTCGCTTACAGTCTTTGAATTTTATACCACCCTTTAATTTTAAAAAGAAAAATACCCCTGATACTCATGTACTTCTAAATTGGAATATTAAAGAATTCCCCTGAAAAGAATGCGTAGAAGTAAAAAGAAATAAAACATATCTCCAGGAAGAATACTTAATACTTGGGAAACACAGACAAAAGTTTGCCTTCAGTTGGAAGTCAGGTTAGGCTAAAAAATAAAGTTCCAGGTCACGCTTGGCTATAGTGTAAGATCCTGCAAACGAAACAAAAGAATACAGAATAGACTAGAATTGACTAGAATAGACTAGACTAGACTAGACTAGAATTTCCATTCCTGTCTCCATTCTCTAACTCTTCTTTGTGCCCTACCATACCCTAAGAAAATTTCTATTATTTGTTTGTTTGTTTGTTTGTTTGTTTGTTTATAATTCCACCTTTGGTGGTTGCTAGCCTATTAGATAATACCATTTACACATACAGTAAGCCTTCTCCACACAGCCCACAAGTCTAAATATCAACAGACAAGAAAATTCTGACTAACATGAAAATTCCTAACTCTTCGAGAGAGAGGGGGGGGCTGCTAATGGCCGATTTCCTGCCTAACTTGTTTTAAGAATGATTCTTGCAGATTCCTTTCTTCTGTGGGCTTTACTTTCAGAACATGTACTGAGCTGAGCTCTTCTCATGGTGACTCTTCATAAAGGTCCCCTGGTCCTAGCAGGAAGGCAGAGAAGATAGTGTCTCTCTAAGGATAGTCTACTACTGCCATGTTCCAGAGATCTAATGAAAGACATTTTTCTTTTTTACCACTCCATAAGCGTTCTTCCCTTAAGGGAAGGAAAAAGAATAGATTTACAGGAAGAAAGGCCTGTGAAGGTCACAATCCAGAGACATGGTAGCATTAACAGAGTGAGGTTAATTGGCAGATTATACAGTTCTTTCCCTCTCCGTCATGCAGTTACAGCACCTATCCTATCTAATAATTGTGCATTACAGAGTTGCAAGACTGTATATGGAGAAGGACTTAGGGACATTTAGAGTCAGGAGCAGAGGCAAAACCAAGGACGCTAGAAGAGTTTCAAGCCTGTATCTCATTCACTTATAGCAAACACCAGACAAAGCTCAGCTACTAGCCAGGGTCGCAGGGAGCCTCACACTGCCGATGGACTCACTTCCCTTCTTATTGTCAAGTACAAAGCATCCAGTTTCATAAATACGCAAATGACATATGAAGTAGCAAGAAATATCTACTCTGAAGTGTCAAGGAAAATATCAGAGTCAGACTGGAGTATCATGAAATTGAAATTATACAGATTAGATTAAATGTCTATGATTGACTCACAGGTCCTTTAATGCAGAAAATTAGGCAGCCTGCATGAACAGTTCTTGTGGAGAGAAAGGGTCTCTGTAAAGCACTGAGATAAAGTGGAAGAGTTTGAAAGGTATTTTCACAGAAAAGAAGTGTTTTGATGAGCTCAACCAATTATTCAAGATAAGAATTAATGAACTTAAATGTGTGTGTGTGTGTGTAATCTTCAATCTTCATATATGTGTTAAAATAACATATAAATATATATCTATGTATCATAAACCAGAACACCAAAGAACTACAAAACATTTTTTCTTTTATTCTAGCTTAGGTTCTTTCTATATGTATACCACATGCTAGTTTTGAACTCATGATTCTTTTGATCTTTGCTCTCTGATCACTAGTATTATACCATGACAATCAGCTCACAAGTTTCCAAAGATAAATTAATGACAGGCACAAAACCACAGATCCACTAATAGCCAAACATATCTACTGAATAAATGAAATAACATTTTCACTAAAGTGTAACATATTTATAATTCAACAGCAAAATAAAACATTCTAAGAATCTGGAAGAAGGAAACACTCTTCTTATGAAGTAATGAGTGTAGAAATTACATTAGCATTCCATGTAGAAACCATGGAAGAAGAAAGAAATGGAAAAATATGATGTTAAAATTTAACCTCAGAAAAAATAAACCACCAATCTAAAATGCAAGTACTTAGGAACAGTATATTACATGATCATCACATGAATAAGTGAAATATGTGAGACTATGTCATGGGAAGTAAATCATGTGCTCGTTAAGACATCTATGCAGGATATTAAAAGAACAAGATTATTTGAAAGTAGACATATTAAGAAAAATAAATATCGGAAAAATGTAGAGTCAAAAGACTAGAGCTAAGGACGTAAAAAGATAATAGATAGTACCTAGAAAATTGCTATTGACCAATTCACCTAAAATCACAGCAGGAGTCAAAACAGATTCTATCAATAAATATAAACCTTTATTAAAAAATCACATGTGATACCTATCCAAGTGCATCAGTAACAACTGCAAATGCAAGGGAGGCTGTTTCAAAAGTAGATTTCAAAGTAGGCATCAAAGGTTGCACGCCATTTTTAAAAATATAATTTAAATATAGATGCCTTGACGTGGTTAGAATGTGAGGATAGAGAAAGATGTATACCGTGTTAACATATATAAAACTAAAGGTTTAGTAATATTTAACTATTAAATTTGGAGAAATCCAATGTCAGAGTTCTTACGAGACACAAGCTTAGATATACATGACGAGAAAGTGATTGATTCTACAAGTACATGTAAGAATTCCACATGCAAATTTACATGGTTTTCAACTTTGTATTGATTCATTGTGAGTTTCACATTGCATGGCTCCCCCAGTCCCACTCATCTCCCACACACATTAGAGTCAAAGAACAACCTGAAGAAGTCTGTTCTCTTTTTCTAACTTGAGTGGTCTAGGGATACTCAGGGTCATCACACTTGGCAGCAAGGTGCCATGTCTGTCTGCTGAGCCTTCTCATCTTCCTCTAACTTTTATGGAAAACTTCATTGAAAACTAGTATCTGTTAACTTTTAAACTCATATGGAGATTTCATCAATATTAACAGTTTTTTACATATAAAACACCATTACATAATAAACACAAACAGGAACTCTCCATAAATGCTCCTAAAAAAGAGGAAGTTAAGGGTGTCCTTCCTACTGCATTCTGTGTGGTTAGCATTTTCCTAACATCCAAGTCAGATACAGATGATGAAGAAAGGAAACCACAAACCCACAGTTCATATGAAAATAGAAAAATATTAAGCTCACGAAAATATACGTTTAAATTTGCCACCAGAAATTTCCAGCCAAATATTAGCAAACCAAACCTCAAAATGTACATGATGAATTATGTACCACCATAGAGATAGAACTATTTAAGTGTGTACATTGGTGCAATATTTGAAAAGAAAATCTAGCCATTCCACAAAAGCAGACTGAATAATGTAAAACCATAATCACATGTGCAAAAATGCCTTTGACAATATCCGACATACATTTACTATGAAAAACCTTTAGTCCGCCAGGTATAGTGAAAGCTTGTTTAAATGTGGCAAGAAAAAAAGACTTAAAAGAAAAGCTTATAACAATCACTGATCACATCCTTTACAATCAGCAGTGATACAAAAATTGCCAGTTCCCTGATCACATCCAATTGAATTGTCAGGCCTAAGAGAGGTACTACCATGGAACAAAATGAAATGATAAAGCCGAGCTGAACACACCTCTACTCTCAACAATTCGAAAGTAGAAACAGAAGAATCAGGATTTCCACACAAATCTCAGGTACACAGCACGTTGCAGGGCAGCCTGAACACTATAAACCCCATCTCTAACAAAAGAAAATGTTCGAAATGTGTGAAGATGAAAACATTTAAAGAATTCGACGGGGATGTATGTGGCAACTCTCACCTGGAATCTTTGAACTTGGGATACTGCACTGGAATAATGAGAAGTTTTCCTGAAACTCAAGCCATGTAGAGAATTATTGGCCTCCTAAGCTACGAAGAAAGTAGGGGCACGGAGAGCAGCCATACTCTCAGGGGTACTATGTACCCCACTCAAGCAAATAACCCACAACTCATGTTGATGCCGACAATTCTAACTCAGAACACTGGATCACAAACCAACTAACAAACAAAACAAAGAGGAAGTGAAATTTAGGAAGAAATGGTCTGATAGCAGAGGAGAAGAGAATGTGGGGTTTTGAATGCCGGACATTATTTATATGTGTATACTTATATGGGAAATTATAAATAGTAAATATAAAGTTGCCCTCTAAATTAGAAATGAAGACGTAAAATTTTATTCACGTTCCATGGTTATAGAAAATTCAGAGTCGCCCAAATTGCCTAGATTAATAATATACTAACAATAGATGATGTAAAGATTAGTTGTAAAAATACATGCATGAAAGCAAGAAACATTTATTTTTATTATCACCATTGTTGAATGAACACAGGATTCTAGCCACATCTATTATGAACAGGTCTCAGTGCCTTCCTTAAAACTAAGACTCTAAACTTGGAACCAAACTCAAGTCTTTCCTTCGTTCGCCCCCTAGACCATAGCATCCTTTTCTTCCTGAAGATGCATTGTGGATACGTCAGAGATTAGTTGTCCTTTCTCTATGTCCTCTGCTCAATGACAGCTTCTCATCTTACCTGGGTTTTCAGAGCTTTTATGATCTTGAAAAAAGTAGTCTAATATGCCCTACAGTCTGTCAGTAGCTACCTACAATGTTTATCTCGCCACTGAACAAGAACTCTGGGTTTTTAAAAGTGTACCGGGGTGCTCATGTGGTCTCCTCACCTCCTGTGAGGAACTTTAGATCTCATGAGGTCTGAGACATGTGTGCAGCCCATGGTTAGAGAAATTTCTTACTTCTTGCCTCATTGTAAATCTGTTTTCCTTTTCCTTAAATATATTTCAGAAGTGAGCAGTCAATAAATAAATAAATAAATTTCAAGGACAGAGATTGTGTGGAAGAGGAATTTTCACTATTTTCTGAACAAAAGCTTCTATAATTCTTCAGAGGAAACTGAAATTAAAGCAACACAATTATCATATAGTGGAACTGAACCATTAATAACCATTAATTAGGTCTGGTTATTATCCATATTATTTATGCATAAAGCTCTATATAAACTTTAAATACTACAGAACATTTGAAATAATAATGTATTCAATGTTAACGGCTATGATTCTCAGTTCATAATTGATCTTGGAAAGTTTAGAGGTTTTTGCTGGATGACACCTTCAATTGGACCTGTCATTTTTTTCTTGTTTCATTTGTGGCTATGTGTATATTAAATGGAAGTATCTCCAAAGAATAATATATTAAATACTTCATTTGCTGCAAAGGATAATTTTATGATGAGTATATTACTGAAGCATGTGTTCATAAGATCATTGGATAAAACAGAATAATAATTATCAAACTATGGTACTCTTTGAAACTTAATAGAGTCACAAAACTGTGTCTTTCTTCAGTCATCTTACTGGGCCTCAGTACTCTGCCACTGCTTTATAATGATTGCTATTTTGCTATTACTCTATCTGGAGAAATAAGTTTCTATGTGTCACTCAAATATTAACATGTGTATGCAGACCTTGGAAGTATCTGCTTTTAGGACAAAGTATGTACTTGCATAAGAAATATTATAATTCCTTCCTATTGAAATTTTAGATAATTTATTGTATATCTTTCTTCTCTACTTGTGAAATAGTTGAATAGAAAAGTTAAGTTATACAAATGCAAAGAAAGGCATGGAGAAATAGGAGCCTTTGCACACTACTAGTGGGACTGTATATCCGGGTAGCCATGTGGAAAAAAGATGGCAAGGAAGAAGAAGATCTATTAAACCAAAACTTGGACATGGAATACAATCTGACAATCCCTCTTCTGAATCAGCAAAAGGTAGGATGTCACCATCACATATAGAAATGCTTCCCTCTCATGTTTGTATAACACTGTTTGTAATTGCTGTAGTATCTAAGCAACACAAGAATCAATGTTTATAAATTGGAAAGAGGCTGTGGTGTATATTCAAAAAATGGAATATTACTTAGTCTGTAAAAAGGAAGCTCCTCCTGCTGCCTTCACTCCAGAAACAGTGAATCTGGAAGACATTATTTTAGGCAGGATATAGCCAAACACAGAAAGTACAGCTGCTACAGGATCTTATGAATATGGAATCTGGTTATAAAGTAACATTGACAGGATTATTATAGAGGAGAAAAAGATGCATGGAAAGTACAGAATTGGGTGTATCATAGAACATAGGAATTGAACATGATTTTATGGTCTCTGTCTTCATTATAAGCACTAGAAAAACTACAACCACAACTAAACCACTCCCAGGAAGATTGTTCACTTTTACTTCAGTTTCACCTTTGCAAGGAATAAATACCACATTTACTCTGTTGGAAAAATTCTTTAACCCTCCGCACAAGTGCTGAGAGGAGTCATTGAGCATGAGGCTTCTGATGATTCATTTCTCTTTACTTCCTCTTCCAGAACAAATAACAACTCTCTTCTAAAACTTTGGAGAATATAACATTTCCTTCAAAAATAGATAAAGTTCATGTAACTTCTCATAGTTACTAGAGAGTTTTAAACTAACACATAATAACAACAAAGCAAAAGTAATTGTAATATAGATTTGTGAAAAAAAATCCCAAGAAAACTGTATTGGAGAGGGAACAAAGAAATTATTTATTTTACTAACCCATATGTATTTTGTATACTTAGAAAATATTAAGGTCAGCCTGAGATTGGGGTGGAAGAATTTGAGTATTAAAATCTGTCTTGGTCAATTATAGCTTTCTGTAAAACTCTAAGAATACACATGCCTCAGTTTTTAACCCAGAAGGTACCTAGCTGATACATGCATGGCTACATATTTGCATTGAAATAAAGAAAATTAATATGTAACATATCATATACAATGTGTAGAGAATATGCCTAGTAATTCTAAGAAGTTATTCAAGATTACTGATGTCATTGTGAGGGTCTTTTACATTGTAACTTACGCTGTCTGTATATAGAATTGTAGTCAAATATGTTTTAAAGAAAGTATCCTTAACCTTTAAGTTTCCAAGTCTTTGTTTTCTTCCAGCAAGTGGCTTCAGGTATTCCATCTCACCAAGCCCTGTGCCTGGAGCCATGTGGGCACACTGACAGTGTCCTGGCTAACTACCAGCTTCCCAGGAGGGGAACTAGCTTAATTGCCTGAATTCTGGCTTCACAGCGCCGCTTTCACACCTAAAGCTGGAGCAGCTCACATCTGTGGCTGTCAGGCTTCTGCCTTACAGATGAAGAAATCAGCTGTGCTTGGTCCCCTCAGGACACTCAGGAGGTCCCAGGCTCATGCATAAAATCAAAACACATAAGCCAATTTCCATAGAGAATGTAAATAACATATTCATTTAATAAGATAGCTGCTGAAACTTACTGCTCATATTACTGTAAGCTTCTATGCAGGTAATTACAAATCTGCTTAGGAAAAATCGATGGAGCCGTTAGGTCAAAACCAAATTCCCTTTGTTCTATTTGCAAGTGTAGACATCTGTGGGCTCATTTGCAGTACCTGGAAAAAATTTTTTCCTTAATATTTGGCAAGTCATGGTGCTACCTCAGGCTGTGTGATGGGTGTGCATATATGTTTTTGCCCCAAAACAAATTCAGTTCACATAAATACAATACACATGCACAGTGAAGATGAAGAGAGGACCTATTTGCTTTTCCTGATGGGTGAATTCTTTATTTTTGTACATATAAGATGTGTACTCTTATTGCTGTGATATAAGGGCTATCATTGGTTGATGATTGGTACAAGAAGCCACAGGATGTCATACAGTAAAGCACCATGCTTGATTTCACATCTGAGAGTACCAACTGGGTTCTGAGAATGACACCTCTGACTGTGAGATTTTAATTACTTAGCGCCCATCCAGTACCACAACTGCATACATGGAAAGTAGGAGTTGTGCAATTTTGCAAACTTGGTTGTGGACTGTTTCAGTTCTGAACCTGACTTTATTTCTGCAGAATTTTCTTTGTATTTTTCTTGACTAGTGTAGCCACATACTTGTGTGAGACAGGTTAATGCAAAACAGATGTCAGCCCTTTGACCCTTGGCCCCAGCGGCTCATACATTGTTCTCCTGTTGTTCTATTGTGTGGGCTTGGAGCAATAACTTCACATAGGACACCTCCTACAACTTCAAATGTGCAACTTAATTACCACAATACATACAGTATTTATAATTAGTTGAAATTGATTTGAGTCTGTTTTGGGTTAAAACAATTAACAATGATATATAGTCACGTTGATCACAATGATATCTAATATATGATGATTAGTATTAATATTAGTGGCATGAGTCACCATCGTTCTTTTGATGTATTGTTGTCATTATTGACATAGTAGATGAAAGAAAGAGGATGTCACAGAAATTAACCATGAATCAAAAATAAACACCAAGTCAAGGCCAGCCTTCTTTATACTATATACTTATTAATGATGATATGATAGTTTTTCTCCTTGCAGTTGAAGAATATCTCCAGTGTAATTCCCATGTGCTTAGAAAGTATCTTCAGTGAACACGCAAGCATTTCCTCTTTGCTGCCATTAGCCACAATTACTGATCATTGTTATATATTTTGCCACCTGTGTTTGTCAGCTGTTACCCCCATAAGGAAAATTTACTTCATAAAGTGTTTAAAATCTAACACCTGACATAGGACATGGATGTGGATAGGGCAGTAAAGATCGAGATGATATGTTGATCACAGCCAGAGAAGGTGCAGACCATGCTAGAGTTAAATTCTTATGGATTTCTACTTTACAGATAAGAAAATAATTTTCCAGATACACATTTGTTCCTCCTCAGTAGGACTGGAGACAGCCTGAAATTAAAGTATCATATGATATAAGCAGCAGCTGTTGTTGGCTTACCATATATCTTTGCTTTATCAAAAATATACGTGATATTTTCATGTTGCTCACTGGTGATTTAATGACATTGTGGCCATGTGTGTGATTGACCTGCTAAATGAGGACATTGGCAATGGAGGTAACATGTGTATGTGTCAGAGGAATGGAGTTATTACAATATTTTCAAGATTTTTTCCACCCAAGCAAAATTTTAACATGAAAAAGTCTTCGATACATCCATGTATATTTTTACACACTTAAGTGTTTTCTTTTTTAATTTGTAAACACGTCATTCTCCCAGGAAAATCCGTGCAGCATTGTGACAAACCTCAGAATATCTTGCCTTAAATAATACAAGTATCATTTTCCTTACTTTGTAACCTACAAAATTAAATATATTTCCAGGATGACTTAGTTCTCTCTCACTACAGATAATGTCTCCTGTCTTAACTATACAAAATGAGAACAGTATTCTCAGTATAAACTGTTAGTTTGAAGTGTAGTTTCCTTCCTTGACAAATGGTTGAATATTCTTTGTCCTTTTCTCTCACAGGAATTATCACAAGAGGCTAAGATATTTCATTGGCTCTTTAAAAGTCTTCATGTCTTTCATTAACTCTTACACTCATAATTTCAATGGATTAAAAACTCCGTATTAGTGGAGAGACAGAAGTTTAAGTGAATATAGGTATACAATGTTTATTCATAAATATAAAAAAACTAAGTACGATGGCAGTGGACATATGTTAAAATATCTTTCTTAAACTTTGGGAAATTTAAAACCATCAAATTCCCTATATTGTGCAGCATTGTAAAACAAGGGTAGAAGCAAAAACAAATGAAATTCCGACCAGTTAAATTCCTGCTGACAACTATTGCCAAAAATAGAAGATATCATAATGAAAAGATTTTATACAATGATACTTAAGTCCGGATACACTCAAATAAAAAGAATAAAAAGTGGGGAAGAGCCTCAGACACATGGACACTGGTGAAAATTTCCTGAATAAAACACCAATGGCTTATGCTCTAAGATCATGAATCAACACATGGGACCTCATAAAACTGCAAAGCTTCTGTAAGGCAAAGGACACCGTCATTAGGACAAAATGGCAACCAACAGATTGGGAAAAGATCTTTACCAATCTTACATCTGATAGAGGGCTAATATCCAAAGTATATAAAGAACTCAAGAAATTAAACTCCAGAGAGCCAAACAAACATATTAAAAGGTACCCTTTGTTCCTTTGGGGTACAACGCTAAACAAAGAATTCTCAGCTGAGGAATACCAAATGGCCGAGAAATACCTAAAAAAAATGTTCAACATCTTTAGTCATCAGGGAAATTCAAATCAAAACAACCCTGAGATTCCACCTCACACCAGTCAGAATGGCTAAGTTCAAAAACTCAGGTGACAACAGATTCTGGCAAGGATGTGGATAAAGAGGAACACTTCTCCATTGTTAGTGGGATTGCAAACTGGTACAACCACTTTGGAAATCAGTCTGGAGGTTCCTCAGAAAATTGAACATTGCACTAATCTGAGGACCCAGCTATACCTCTCATGGGCATACACCCAAATGGTGCTCCAACATAAAACAAGATCACATGCTTCATTATGTTCATAGGAGCTTTATTTATAATAGCCAGAAGCTGGAAAGAACCCAGATGCACTTCAACAAAGGAATGGGTACAGAAAACGTGGTACATTTACATAATGGAGTACTAGTCAGCTATCAAAAATAATGACTTCATGAAATTCATAGGCAAATGGATGAAACTAGAAAATATCATCCTGAGTGAGGTAACCCAATCACAGAAAAACACACATGGCATGCACTCACTGATAAGTGGATATTAGACCAGAAGCTTGAAGATAAAATCCACAGACCACATGAAGCTCAAGAAGGACAACCAAAATGTGGTTTCTTCAGTCTGTCTTAAAAGGGGGAACAAAAACTATTCATAGGAAGGGATATAAAGTCAAGTTTGGTGCAGAGACTGAAGGAAAGGCCATTCAGAGCCAGCCCTACCTGGGGATACATTCCATTTATATACAGCCACCAAAACAAGATAATGTTGATGAAGTAAAAAATGCATGCTGACAGGAGCCTGATCTAGCTGTCTCCTAAGTGGTTCAGTCAGAACATGGAAAATAGAGAGGTCAATGCTACCAGCAAACCATTGAACTGGGAACAGGGTCCCTGTTGGAGAAATTAGAGAAAGGATTGAAGGAGCTGAAGAGGCTTGCAACCCCATGAGAACGGCAATGCCAACCAACCAGAGCTCCCAGGGACTAAACCACTACCCAAAGACTACACTTGGACAGACCCATAGCTCCAGCTGCGTATGTAGCAGAGGATCTTGTTGGGCACCAATGATAGGAGACGCCCTTGGTGCTGCCAAGGCTGGACCGCCCCCAGCCCAAGAGTGCAGGGGAATGTCAGGGGGTGGGAAGGATGGGTTGAGGAGTGGAAACACCCTCATAGAAGAATGGGAGGTTGATGGGATGGGGGCTTATGTCCAAGAAACCAGGAAAGGGAGTAACATTTGAAATGTAAATAAAAAAAATATCCAATAAAAATTATACTTGGTGATTTCAGCTTCTTGTCAAAAATACACAGAGAAGTTGGCACAATATGTAACATTATCAAATATTATCTATAGAATTAAATATTAGAGGACATGCTCAATATCTCTGTCTAAGTACCACATATTATAGCAATAGTTAGCTAGCACCTACCTGCACAAAGTAAAAAATAAAAAATGCCAGTGTAGAATGAAGAAACAGGTCACTGGAAATACACACACCTAGCAGTTGACATGTAGAGTGCAGCGGCTACTTTGGAAGATGGTCTGTCGGTTTGCTCTCAAACTAAGTATATTTTCACCATATTCTATATCAGTAATGCTTCAAGGTATTTATCCAATTGAACTAAAATGTTGCATTCAAAAGATTCCTACTCTTTTCTCTCCACTCAACATAGTGATGGCAATATTTGACAGAGCAGTAATGAAATGGAAACAAAGGAATTTCAAATTGAAAAAAAAAATCAAAAGTATCACTGTTTACAGATCTCAGAAATACATAATGAAAAAGAAAAAAATCTAAGACATATTTGTACATGTGAAGCTAACAAAAATATCTGGCAGTTTTGTCATACATAACTTGCCTATAACAGTGAGTTATATTAAATAAACCCGAGAAAACAATACTACAAATATATACACACCCCAAAATCTATAAGACTAAATAAAAATTATGTCATTGAAGGAGGAAACTAATGGGTATGCAAAATAATAGGCATATCATGTTCATGATCTGAATGTATCAATAGTGTTAAAATGATCTATTAAAAGTAACGTACACATTTTTTAAAATATTTTTTTAAAAAGCTAGTGACATATACAGAGCCAGAAAAATCAATTCTAAAGTACGTGTGAGGCTGGAAAAACCACCTTGAGTAAAGGAAGCAACACATGGGTCTCCCATTGTAGGAAGCCAAGTACATTTCAATTTTGTGATAATCAAATATTGATAATGTTTGAATGAATATAGACATCTAAGGCAAAGGAAGAGAGTTTAAAAGCCTACAAAAATACCAATGCATTTCTATCAGTTTTAGGCCAATTATGTTTGCTGTTACTAATCCTATGACAAAAAGCAACATAGGGGAGCAAAGAGGAGTTTCATCGAGGGACATCAGTGTAAGAGTTCAAGATGATCTGCTTGCTATTTTCCACAGCATTTCCCATGACAAGGAAATGTACTTCACAGCCAAAGACATCCCGCAGAAACTATAGAGGATGCTATATGCTAAGCGACTCACAGTCATGTTTGTATTCAGCGAGCTTTCTTATACAATGAGGCCACTGACCCAGGGATGGCACACTCAGTGTTGATTGGGCTCTCATAAATCAATTAGCAATCAAGACACACACACAGACATGCCCATCAGCCAGAATGATGTGCACAGTCTTTTAGTTGAGACTTCTCTGGTAACTCTAGGTTCTGTCCAACTGACAACTGAAGAAAATCAGGACAGTTGCCAATTGACCTTCAACAAAGTTACTGACAACATACACTGGAGAAAATACAGGTTTTCTTTTCCTTTTAATACTCAGGAGTGGGAATCTATATTCATATATCGCTTGTTTAAAAATGTGGATTCAAAATGGTTTAAAGATTGAAGGTTAAAGCTTGAAAGTGTAAAAGTATTAGAAAAACATGGAAAACATGCTTCCAGTATTCTATACGCAAGGAGCTGTAGATAAGAAGTCTAAAGGACAGAAAAGGAAAGTAAAGGCGGACAAATAAGATTTCATTAGACTGAAAAGCTTCTGCACAGGAAAAGGCAAGACCAAATGAAATGATGACCAACATATGGGAGATCATATTTTGTACTCTAGCTTGAAATTCCTGCTGAAGGCTACAATATACATGTAGCTCATAGAATTTGGCAGTCTTGTGTTGAAATGTGTACTGTGGCCTGAGAGGCGTCTCATCAGTTAAAAGTACATGTTTCTTTTGCAGAGAATATGTTCAAGTACCTAAAACCAGGCTGAGAAGCTCACACACACTTGTACATCCAGGTTTATGAGATCCAGAGCCTTCTCCTGGCCTCCACGGGCACCTGTATTCCTATGCATCTACACATGTACCCGAATATATACACATTATAAACATGCAAATCTTATTAAAAGGAAGGATAAACCTACATGGGCATTTTTCAAAGAAAGCATGCGAAACATCAGCAGGTATAAATTAAAAACAATTTAGTCTCAAGATAACAAAAAAAAATACAAATCACAATCATAATGAAGATTATATATAAATAACCTCATGCCAGGATAAATTGACACCTACAAAAAGGCTAGAATAAAAGTGCACTTACTATTCTGTGGCAAAAATCCATGCACACAGCATCAATGTATGAGGGTTCAGTCTGAAGAGCTGAGGAATCAAAGCATAGCAGAGAAAGACAGAGGTGAAAAGTTGTGCATATGTGGATAGTATAGATTAATTATAAATTATTACAAAAATTACAAATAATTATGGTTGATAATTATGGATTTATATAGGACATCTTTAAAACTACTCTTTGATTGAGAAATTCCTCTACAAGAGAATTCAAATGAAAATAAAATCAGTTTGAAAAGTTCAGCATTCTTATTGAAGAAATATGTACAAAATCCAAGAAAGGAAACCATAACTGTCCATTAACTGATGACTTTAAAAGGAATATATATATATGTATGTATAACATAACAAATGTATAATAAATATTTACTTATAATAAATATTTAGGTATAATATACTTCTATTCATCCATTAAAAGAAATTCTGTTATTTTTGACATTATGAAGATGTAAAATAAAAAAGTCAATAGGTGACAGAAGGCAACACAAGTTGTAATTCACTTATAGAGTCCAAAAATTGATGATATAAAGATGTGAAATGAATGATAGTTCCAAAATGCCAGGAATAGTAAGGAGGATATGGGATGAGAAACGGTGATGAATTGCTACAAAATGTAGAGAGAAACAAAACTGGTGGTATGCTATTGCCTAGTCAGGTGAATTGAGATTAAAAATAATAAGTTCTATATGTAAAAGCTCTAGAATAAAGAATGGTGAACATCTTTATCAGAAAGAAAAATGAGTAAGGAACTAGGTACATCTACTCTGATTTCAAATTTTAGTATTGTATATTTGTCTTAAAATACCTTCCCATGGATAAATTTATTTTCTGCATTCAGCATCAGTTCTAATTTTATTGAGTAAATGTCAATATTCATAAATATATGCATATTAATTTTGCAATGATTTATTCATACCCCTTTGAATCTGCAAATATGATAATTAGCCAAGATAAATCAGGGCACAAACAAATCTATAAATCTATGCCGGGAGATTTGTTATTCTTTATTTTAATTTTTAAATTTTGTTGTTTCCTTTTACAGTTTTTATTTCATAATTAAGTACATACAAATGTGTTTTAATCAAACAGAACTCCCAATTTCTTCATTACTCCAATTCCACCCCATGATTCACATTCTCTAGAGAATGTATTGTATAAAGATTCTGTAGCTATTCTATAGAGAATGTCTGCAACAAGCAATTATTTGCTGGACACAACAGAAATGTCATGCACATCACACGAATTTACAGCAGCAGATACTGTATGCATAAGACCTGCAGAAATTGGCCAAATCCACACATTTAGAGAGAAGGGGCTCATAGAGGCTCTCCTGACAGAAAAGCTATTAGACAGTCATCAATGGCTGCTGAGGGAGGGAAAGTGAGTTTTCCCCAGGAATCGGGGCTCTTAAAGGGTACCGATACTAAACCCAGGCACATATAGGCAGCATTAAGTCAACTCAACAGGATTATTATTTTTCTATGTCACAGGAAGGAAAGGAAAAGGTGATGTATTAGATGGAATTGAAGTAGGGTGGAAATGAAGAGTGGAGTTTGATCAAAATATATTAGCATATATGTAATTCTCAATTATAACTTTAAAAAGAAAACAACAAAGTTTAGAAATTAAAATATCTAACATTACAAAAATTCAGACAATATCAAGTACTCAGCTT
Organism: Rattus rattus; assembly: GCF_011064425.1. NCBI lineage: Eukaryota > Metazoa > Chordata > Mammalia > Rodentia > Muridae > Rattus > Rattus rattus. The sequence continues at coordinate 219,959,507 of NC_046155.1, read as the reverse complement.
CACCCCTCATCCAGAAAACAAGCATCAGGCATGTATTCATAGAGTATATTGCAAGTAGCCTTCAATATCTGAAGAAAGTAGAGAGGATAATGTCTGGATATCAGAGATCTGATTCCTCAGTGATAATTACTGAACTGGATGCCTAAAGTGTACATGGGAAGGTCAACTTTAATGTAGTTCTGACTGCATTGTTAAAAAATCTTTCTTGTCAGACTCAAAGGACTTTTATCCAATTTTAGGAACTGGGCAAAAGGTTGGGACCTTAAGAGTCATTTGGGATAATAACCAAGAATGCCTAGACAAAAAAACCTGAGAAGAGCCGAAGTCTATACTTTATACCTCAAGCATGTGCTAAAAAAACAGCATATGAAAAACAAAAAAAAACAATAAACCTTAGACAAGAAGGGAGGGTTGATTCCATAGGTACTGAAATTCTAGTCCTATATTTCCAGCCAATACAACAAGAAACGGCCAGGTGTGTCTCATAACAAGTAAATAAAATTCATATAAACAATCCTATAAAATGACCTGGTGAGGGCAGGGCATGTAACTTTGTAGCAATGTACTTGCTTAGCATCTGTGTGATCTGGGATCAGCACTGGTTAAAACACACACACACACACACACACACACACACACACACACACACACACACACACTATTCATGGTGGTGGCTTCAGTCAATTTCATTGTGTTGAGGGTTGCCCAGTAGATTAGTCAAACACAGTCTGTGTCTGTTAGAGTTCCAGACATAATTGACATGAATCTGGGCATCTTCATTGAATTGGCTAGGGCCTAGGTGTGATAAAATTGAGAAAGTCAGTACTAGCATTGCCAACACCTAGAAGTATCCACACAAGTATTTTCAGCTTTTCAATGTAAACACACAGCAGTATTTCTCAAAGGAACTTCTAAGCCTTCAACCTTGACCTTGGGATGCATCACCAAGCTCTTTATTCTCAGTCTTCTATATTCAAGGTATAAGCAGCTACAAGTCCTCTAGCTTGCCTGTATGCACACAGTCATTATTGAGCTATCAAGTCTTTAACTGTGTAAGCCAACCCAATGAATCCCCTTATAAACACAACTTTATAGAAAACCATCTACTCATATTGGTTGTGTATCTCAAGAAAGCTCCAATACAGATGGATGACAAATCTAAGTGTGTTAGTAATAGTTCCTATTGCTGTAAGGAAACAGCATGACCAAAAGCAAGTTGGGGAGCAAGAGTTTATTTGGTTTACATTTCCATATCAATAATCATCATCAATGGACTTCAGGACAGGAATGCAAACAAAGCAGGAACCTTGAGGCAGAGGGAATGGATCTCTACCTAGTAACTGAATTGTTCCCCATGGTTTTTCATAGAACCTAGGATCCTATGTGATAGAAAAAGAATTAGTGGTATGTTCCAGCAATGATTAGCTAATGAATTTAGTACAGATAACTGAGAATCTGCAACTATACCTAGAGGAACTGAGAGAAAGGGCTTACAAATATCTCTTGAAACCATAATTTTGCAGGTTCAGAAGACTTACAGGGCAGAATTATTTCAGGAACCAGGTCTGGACATTGCTTCATATAGGTATATTGCCCAAGGGTCTGAACTGCTGGGATATTTTATAAACAAGACTTGCTTCTATTTCTAAATTCTGTTAAAGATAGCTAAGGTTGCATTTTAATTAAAATATAACCCATTCTTACTCAATGTCTCCAATTTCTTGATAAACAAATAATAAAATTCAAATATTGAGATTTTTGGAGATTGCTTGATCACAAAAATGTTTGCTGAACAATAAACAGGTCTGAGTTTGACCCTCAGTAACCATACTGGCTGGTTTTCTGTGTCAATTGGACACAGCTGGAGTTATCACAGAGAAAGGAGCTTCCATTGAGGAAATGCCTCCATGGGATCCATCTGTAAGACATTTTCTTAATTAGTGATCAAGTGGGAAGGGCCCTTTGTGGGTGGTGCCATCACTGGACTGGTAGTCTTGGGTTCTATAAGAAAGCAAGCTGACACCATAAGACTGAGCACAAGGACCTCAATGGATGAGTTAGGGGAAGGACCAAAGAAGCTGAAGGGGTTTCAGATGGAATGGATCCTTAAGTGGGGCAGTCTCTGGATGGAATTTACTTCAGTCTCTGCTCTACTCCTTGTCCCTGTATTTCCCTGAGACAGGAATAATTCTGGGTGACTATTTTTGAGACCGGTGAGTGGCCCTATCCATCACATGAGGGTCATGCCTAAACTCTCCATATGGTCTCTGCAGGTTCCTTCTCCTCTTTGTGGGGTATTTCAGCTAAATTCATTCCTGTTGGAGCCTCTTTCTTTCCTGGCCTCTGAGACTTTCTAGTGTCTACCCCCACTTTCCCATCACCTATTTCTCCACACCTATGTTCAATTTCCTGATCCTCTGTACTTTTCCCACATGTGTCCCCCCACACCTGATCCTGCCCACCTCCCCCCCCCACTCTCACTACCAGGTCTCTCCCTCCATCTACCTCCTATGATTATTTTCCCCTTCTAAGAAGAACTGAAGCATACACACGTTGATCTTCCTTCTTCTTGAGCTTCATATGATCTGTAAGTTTTATCCTGGGTATTCTGACCATTTTCCCTAATAACCACTTTTCAATGAGTACATATGATGTGTGTTCTTTTTTGATTGGGCTACCTCATTTAGAATGATGTTTTCTAGTTGCTACCTTTTGCCTGTGATTTTCTTGAAGTCATTGTTTATAATATCTGAGTAGCACTTCATTATTAGACTCCAGAAAACCAAATTGCCCTATTAAAAATAGGGTACAAAAGTAAACAAGGAATTCTCAACTGAGGAATCTCAAATGGCCAAGAAGCACCTAAAGAAATGTTCAGTACCCTTGGTCATCAAGAAAATGCAAATCAAAATGACACTGAGATTCCACCTCACACCAGTGAGAATGGCTAAGACCAAAAACTCAGGTAACAGCAGATGCTGGCGAGAATGTAGTGAAAGAGGAACACTCCTTCATTGTTGGTGAGATGACAAGCTGGTAAACCACTCTAGAAATCAATCTGGAAGTTCCTCAGAAAATTGGACATAGAACTACCTGAAGACCCAGTTATACCACTCCTGGGCATATACCCAAAAGATGTTCCAATTTGACTTCATTTGGTGATGAACAGTAATGTGGAAGTGTAAGCTGAATAAACCCTTTCAGCTATAACTTGCTTCTTGGTCATGATGTTTGTTCAGGAATATATACCCTGACTAAGATAGTAACCATGTCAGAAAGCTTTCCTTTGCAAAAGAAGAGACAGTATACTTGAGGATTATTGGTCAACACACCTAGCTATTTCATGGATATCCAGAATCAATAAGAGATTCTGTATTGAGGTCTGGAGAGATGACTCAGAGATTTAGAGCAATAGATTTGCTTTCAAGGAAACTGGGTTTAATTCCCTGCACCCACAAATGTTCACTGGCACCTGTAACTTCTTTTCTAGAGATCTGATGTCCAATCCAACTTCTGACGTACACAGGTATCATGCATATACGTGGCAAAAAGATATAAATGAAAGCAACTTTCATACAATAAAAATACAAGCATAAAATAAAAAAGAAAACAATAAAATGCAAATCAAAACAACCCTGAGATTTCAACTCACACCAGGCAGAATGACTAAGATAAAAATACTCAGTTGACAACACGCTGGCAAGGATGTGGAGAAAGAGGAACACTCCTCCATTGTTGGAGGAACACCTTAATCTAAGAAGGAGAAGGGGGAAATGGCATAGGGATTTTATGGATGGGAAATTGGGAAAGGAAATCACATTTGAAATGTAAATAAGTAAAAAAATTTCAATAAAATTTTCTTTAAAAAAATTATATGAAGACAGGATGAGTGAGACATGCAAAGTTTTCCCCTCATCTTGACATGCACTTTTACATATATATATGCCCCACTACATACACATGTGAATAAATACACACATATATGTGCACATGCATGTATACATGCACAAACACTCACACACAAACACACACACACAGAGAAAGATAGAATATAACATGTATATTCCTATAACTCATTGATTCTCTATACTTTAACGTTCATTGTTCATTGATAGAGACTGTATTTTAATACTCCCAGTGTTTAATTCACCAGAAAGTTTAATCTGTGGGCAAAGAGCAATCTATATTTGCTGTGATCACTGTGTGGGAAGTAGATAGAGTATTATATGTTGCTTTCAAAGAGCATTAGAACCTGAGTCACTACTAACGTGTTGACCTGTGACACTTTTTCTTTCTCCCTTTCTTCTTTTCCTTTCCCCTGATTCATCTCTATTCAAAACACAACATCATGATTTTGTTCCCCACAGTAAAACTTCTGTCTTATTAGGCTTTCCATTACTGGGAAGAGGCATCGTGGACAAGGCAATTTCTTTAGAGGACAACATTTAATACTGGCTGGCCTACAGATTCAGAAATTTAGTCCCCTGTCATAGCAGCATGCATGGTAGCACAGAGGCAGATGTGATGCTGGAAAAGGTGATAAGCATTCTACATGATGATTTGAAGATAACCAGAAAAACTGGCATCCTCTGGAGCTAGGAGGAAGATATCTTCCACAATGGGTACAGACTGAGCGTAGGAAATGTCCAAAGTTGCCACCACACTTCCTATAAGACAACACCTCCTAACAGTACCACTCACTATGGGCTAAGCATATTCAAATCACCACATTCCACCCCCTCTCCCCAATAGTCTTGTTCAAACACATGAGCTTATGGAGGCCATACCTAGCCATAGTATAATCCACATTGAATCTAACTTCAAAACTCCCCATAGTCTATCACAGTCTAATCAGTGTTTAAATGTCCAAACATCAAAGTCTCTTCTGAGTTTCATGAAGTCTCTTAGATATAATACCCTATAAAATAAAAATAAAAAGATCACATATTTCTAACATATCAAAGGCACAAGGTGTACATTACCATTCCAAAATATCATAGCAAGGAAATACTGGAGCAAAGCAACTAAAAACCAGTTGTTCAAACTCCAAACACTGAGTCTGCATGCCAGATGACTAAGTACTCTCCAGATCTCCACTCCTTTCCTTCTTGAAAGTTGTGTTGGCAGATCTGGCAATAAATTTTGCTGTCTTGATCTTGTTCTAATCATTTTTTAGCTTTGATATATATCCCCCTGCTATGACATCTCTAACATCTTCAGGTATCCAAAGCAACATCAAATTTATAGCTTCTTGCTCCAATGTCTGGGGTCAACATATCATCTTCTGGGCTCCTCTAAAGGACTTCGATCACTTCTCTAGCTCTGCTTTCTATAACATTCTAGGTACTTGTTAACTCCACTCCAGTGGTGCTGATATTCTTGGTAGTCTTACTATGGTAATGGCATATCCGTTACACTGGGGTCTTCCACAGCAACTGGATTTTACCAATAGTCTCTCATAGGCTTCCTTCATGGTGCCAACTTCTGTCTTAGTGTTTCCATTGCTGTCAAGAGACAACAGAACCAAGGTAACATTTATAAAGGACAACATTTAATTGGTACTGGATTACAGACTCAGATGTTTAGTTTACTATACTAGCGGAAAACATGGCAGCATGCAAGCAGAATGGAGCAGGAGAAGGAGCTGAGAGTTCTGCACCATGATTTGAAGGCAGCCAGGAGAGATTGGAGGTGTGCTCAGACAATTAGGAAGAAGTACTCTCCTGAAACAGGGGAAGGGGGAGGGTAAGTATAGGAGAAGTTCTCCAAAGCCTAGCCCCACGGTAAAACACTTTTTCCTACAAGGCCAGTCCCTAAGGACTAAACATATTTACCACACTTAGGTACTGTCTTTTCTCTTCCTAACCAATACTTTTATTCAAACTTTTGGCCTAGGAGGTCCTCAAATAGCTGCCCTGTAATTTCTACCTACACTACTTCATCTGCCTTGGTCTTTTACTTGAGTGATTATTACATTACTTTTCTCCCACTAAATAGCAAGTCAGATTAAGGACTTTGGTATTCATGGCAATGCTAGACAAATTTTACATTTGGAGACAAATACTTATAGAATGAAGAGAAGTCATCGACTTACAAATTAAAACATTAAGAGATGTTATAGGTTAAGAGATGGCAATAAGGGCTTAGTAATGAACACAGTTAACCTCACAATTATTCAGCTATGGATACACAGTAGGTCATTAACTTTTCTGTGATTCAGTCTTTTCAATGGGATAATAATAATAGCTAGCTCATGGGCAGTTATATGCCCACACACATGTGCTGTGCACAAATATGTGTGCAATTATGAATGTGCATACGTGTGTCCCCAAATACTCTAGGAGACATTTTAGAATATAAGCATTTTGGAAAGAGATTGGAATACATATATTGGATTGTCAAGCTGAAAGAGAATTTTATATTTCCAGGTATCAAATGATCTGGGTAGAAAGCTTGAAAATCTAAAATATTAAGATATAAAGGCTTTTCCTGAGTAATATTGACATAACTGACACAGGAAACAGGTTTTATAAACAAGAATAGTCCAGAGATTAGAACTACTTATGTAAGTGATAGACCAGAAATGAGTTTGTTTAATTTATAGCATTTAAATTACTATCTTTATGTTTTAACTAAAACATATTGTGATAAATAAACTAGATTACAAATAGTACTGCCATTATTAGCAGTAGATATAGAGAGACAATACAGCAAGTATAAGACAGAATCCAGATTATTTCCCTAAATGAGTAAGCTAATGTCTTTATTTCTACTGTGGTGGTTTGAATCATTATGTCCCCTGTAGACTCATGTGTTTGAATGCTAATCCCATAGGGAGTGGTGTTATTGGGGCTGTAGCCTTGTTTGTATAGGTGTGATCTTGTTGGAGAAAGTGTGTCACTGTGGAGGAAGTCTTGGAGGTCTCCTATATGTTCAAGCCATGCCCAGTGGAGATAGTCTCTCATTGCTGACTTCAGATCAAGATATAGAACCCTCAGTTCAGTTTCTATCATCATGCCTGAGTGTATGATACCATTCTTCCTGCCCTTATGATAATGACCTAAACCTATGAAACTATCAGACAGCCCAAAATTAAATGTTGCCTGTTATAAGAGTTGGTTTTGGCATGGTATTCTTCCACAGCAATAAAATCCTAACTAAGACAAATACTATGAGTGACAAATCAGAATTTTATTTCTTGAGACGTCATGAAATCATGTATTTTATATCTTATAAGTTTTATGATTGATCACTGGCCAGGGCTCAACTTTTACACAGTTGAAAAAGCTAAATGTAGAAAACACCCAAAGGAAAACTATTTCATTAAGATGACCCCTCTTCCCAACTCAAGAAGAAAAGTAAATGTGAGTTTGGATTAAGATTTACAGCTTATTGACTCCAAATTATGTTTGATTCCTTCTTTTTCCCCTGGAAAAAAAAGAATTGCTGGTAGGTGCTTATAAGTCAGTTTGCACGTTCACTTGAACTCTTAGTTTATGCTGAAATCATTATCCATTTATTCACTCCATCATGGTAGGCAGAGCAAGACCTTCCTTCTCACATAAGCAGTGCTTCAAGACCAGGATATACATATTCTTTCCCCCAAATCTCACACTATAATCTAAAATCCTGTAGCTTGTTTTCAATCTGTGAGATATTTATCCAAAATGTAAAAGATTTACCAAGCATTTAAAAGCCTACTCTGAATCAAAACCTGCCTTTGGTCTGAGGTTAGCAAAATGTAATGATCAAACAAATCCACCACCAGAGTACAATTTTAAGAGCCAAACACTAGATGACTCATTTAATGATGCAAAAGTTAAGTTCATAGAAGGTAATTTTATAAAATAAAAAAGGCCAAAGAAGCCTCAATACATGACCAATCTTTATATTTTATAACCTTATTTATACTCCTCAACTAGATTATCTACCTATATATACTGTGCCACTTCAAACCCAGTTTGACACTTAGGCTGCTACTTCAGCTTAGAAATGCCTGATCCTCTGGCTTTTGTGAAAAATGAATGTTCCCTCTTGAAAGTCACAAATCAATTTGACCTATTCTTTGAGAAACTGGAGGTGGAGGGAAATACACAGAAGAAAAAAGATGCAACAAACACCAGAGTATCCTGAACATGGATGACTGAACAAGTCATATTAGAGCCTCGAAATTTGCAAAGAACAATAGAGAGCACGTGAATACTTATAATCAGATGCTCAGAAATTTCAGGGTGAGTACAGTGAACTTGCATGCAGTGGGCTCTGATCCTTTAATACAGTACCTTATGTTGTCATAAAATTATTTTTGTTGCCACTTTACAATTGTAAATTTGCTACTATTGTGAATCAGAATATAAACATCTATGTTTTCTGATGGTCTTAGGCGACCCCTGTGGAAGGATCATTTGACCCCAAAGTAGTCTTGACCCACAGGTTGAGGACGTCTGTCTTAGCAGCTAAAGCAAAGGCTGAGCAGCCTGGGAGAATAAAAATTGTAAAAGTTCTAACAGTAGAGAATATTCAAAGGGGACTTGAGAGTGGTACCTTAATTTCTTGGGTTGCTGATACTTGGCATTTATCTGAGAAAGACTTCACATAAGCACAACACAAGAAGCTATTGTTAGCCAAGAACATGACATTTGAGTCTTAAAAACATGATGCTTTTTACTTTCTCTTCTTTTTAGGTTAGCTGAACGAAAATAACTCAAATCCAGGACAAAATGGACCTTTTGAAGAAGAGTTCTTCAGTAGCTGGAAGGCAATTATCTGAGACTTTGTGTTATTTCTACAGGATAGATTTTGTTTAAATTTTAAGATTGGGAGATGTTAAGGTCAATTTGACATAAGCGACAAGTTCATGACACAAAATAAGGATATATATTTTCATGTAAACAAACCATTCTCACCAAAAGTAACAAAACTATGTTTCTAGAGTTACCATGGATTTTCTTGTATGTAGAATTTATGTGAGGGAGGCAGCTAAGAACTATAAATTTCCTTTTTATTTTTAAACATTTGAACAAGATCTTGAAAATCTTCCAATTATGATTTCTAAGTGTACGTATATGACTTGTAACACACCTATTCTTCATAATACATAGAGAAGTTAGAGTAAGTATGAATGAACATAAAATTCTAAGAAGGAATTTCTGCTGTCATCAGCACAATAAAGATGTTTGGTTTTAGGATACTGTCACACATTTCTAAGAGACTGATACCAAATTTGATGAAATAAAAAAGTTGACACTTCTAGTTTTAACATCACTTTATTTAATTGTATTTCTTCTTTCTGCCATTTAAAAATATTTATATAATAAAAACATGAGTAAAAACAACACTTCCTAAAATGATATTGAGAAATATATTGAATAAATGAAATTGCATCATTCTCTATTTGGTCAATTTCAAGTTATATCAGATAAGACTGCAAATCCCTGAACACATAAATCAACTAAAAGTATAACTGCTTTCCTTTTCATCTTTCTAAAAACGGATATTTTGATTAAAATAAATGAATATATTTCTTTGTAAAATCATGTCTATGGACTATGTAACAAGTTTCTCTCTCCACAAATCTACCTGAGCTTGACAGCAGCAGAGTAATAGATTAGATCGCATGGGTGCTGACATACACGGAGAGAACATAATTTCATTTTATAGGCTGCTGTGCTGCTAGACAGAATTCATTTGGCAGAAGGACTATTGCCTTGACTTTTCTTATGGGTAGTTTGAATTTTTTTCTTCTTGTATTGTAATAATATTTTAAAAAATACATGGGTTCTGAAAAGGTTTATCATTTGTACATAATTCAACATTGAACTGTTTTATGGTCTGCTTCATGAGCACCTAAACATAGCTTCTCAGAACTCTGTTAAATCTCCATGCTTGTAAGACAGTTTGTACTTCATGACTGTATGCTCCAACCTAGAGTTGCCATTTTCCAGGACGTCTGTATCTTTTGGCATAATTTGTCACTCAACCCCAAGTACATGGGAGAGATTTTAATTATTTTTAAAATCTATGTAACTGTAGGTTAGTAAAGTTATTGGATAAGATAATGTAATAACAAATGCACATCATTTTCAATTCCTCATATCTACAACATTAAATGTGGACTGTATTGTGAGCTACAGACTCTGGGTAATTGTAATGGGCTAACGAGGATTTATCAATTGTGTAAACATAGGGCTGTAGAAAAATGAGGGGGAACTATTTAGGAGCAGGGGTCCAATACTCTCCCCTCTATAATATTTCGTGAGCCTGAATTGCTCTAAAAACCTGTTATCTATCTAGATCTCTATAGTCACTTAAGGCGACAACTCATCGAAACTGCTCACCCAAGAATTCTTCCCCTACCTCTCCACATTCCTTAACTTCCCTACGTAAGCATAGGCACCTTCTGTCTCCCTCTCCTTCTCCTTCCTGATCTTCCTCCCCCTCCAACTCTCTCTCTCTCTCAGACACATACATGCACACACACGCCTTTTCTTTTGCTAAGTCACATTTATGACTAATAAATTCAGTGATAACTAAAAAACCTTAATGTGAATACACTAAAATTTATGCCATCAAACATGAGTTCAAAATCCCACAGAGAAAGTCACTCAGCTGACAGAGATGAATCATGTGTATGATAATGCAATTGGCACGACACCATGTACATAGATAGGGATTCAGACACTTGGCAACTCTTCTTTTTGTGTCTATAGTACTCTAGGCTGTAGAAAATAAAGCACATATTCACATTTTTTCTTCTCTTCAGGATGAACTCTCAGAAAGATCAAATCAATAATAGAATGTTTTGTTTTGTTTTCTGAAAAATAGCTGGGTCCATTTTAGGAGAAACATCTTCCTTACAAAGGGCTACATTTTTATTCCAAACTAAGGGCATCTGTATTCTTTGAGGAATAATATTTGATAGAATAATATGTAAAATGTATATTAAATTCTCCAACTCTGAATTTTTATTGGTTGTGGGTTTTTGTAACGGTTTCTTTCCTTTGCATAGAGAAGTTACTGTCCCTTGATGAGAGGTGAAAAGTACATGTATCTGTGGCTGTAAAGACAAATGTTTAAAGATCGTTGTTAGCAATGATGCTGATTTATTTCCTGCAATAATTGTGGCTTCACTAACACTAAGCGTTAGCTAGCTTTCCAGGACCAATGGTGACCTTCCTCTTGTTGAATACGTCTTAAGTACAATTAGAGAAGGTATGGGTGCCACGATTGTTCCTTTAGTAATCATGGCAAGCTGGTCATTGATACGATTCATAACCACCACAGCTGCGTAGTATTATCAGTTGCCTCTCTGCTTTGGGAGCTTTCATTCTACATTTTGGTACCATGGAAGTTAATCCTTTGAGGACAGCTTGTCCGATGAGTTCTAGCTCCTAAGTCCTGTTTCAGAATTAAGTGGTGTTTTATGCAATAGGAACTTACCTTCCACTACTCCCAGTGCAGAGATCTGCAAACCACCCCCCCCACATCAAAGACTCAAGGACCACTGGGAAGTGGGGACAGAATGTTTAAAGAGCCAGAAGACCATAGAGTTTGCTTTGAGATTGTTTCTCTTAGAAGAATCAGAAGGAGAAATCGTAAAGTCTCACCACCATGATGGCTTAGATGTTAGCTGATCAAGGATGATGCCAGTGAACATAACCAATAGATCAGAGGAAAGACCATGTGGCTTCCATCCTACTCAAAAAACTATAGACAGATAACTGAAGAAAGAAGAGAAACAAAAAGGTCTACTTCACCAGGAAAAAAAACACACCAACTGATTGTCTATAGACAAATTGTCATTCCCAAAACCTACATACAGGTAGTATTATACAGTCTGAACAGTTTATATTTAGTAATATTTATGTAGACACACATACATATTTGCATAAAACAACTATCAGTAAATCATAAATAAAAAGGCTGTGAATTTGTAGGAGAGTGGAGAGGTTATAGATAGAGGAAAGGTAAGAGAGAAAGGTTGTGATTAAATTAAAATCTCAAAAATTTGATATCTGTAATAATTTATCTCGTAACTAAATAAAAATATACACATGTTACATCTCCCATTAATTTAAACATGAACTTCAATTGCCATGCTAGAGATATGATGGTTATATAAACATTGATATTAACGATGTCCCCAGGAACATCAAATTTGAGCATAATTTACTTATGCTGAGGCATAAAATGGTAAACAAATAAAGGATAGCTTTGTTTCCAAAACTACAGCTAAGGTCTTTATCATAAACGGTCTTCATGTTTTAAACAAATGGACTCTCTGAACACCATGCTAAACCTAATTGCTTTAGCCTGTGTCCTCATTCTTTAATTTGAGAACATGGTCTAGAATAAATAAACTTGATATATAACATGGAGCCTTCTTGTAATTTCTCCTGCCTCTCACTCACTATGTTGCTTGTATCATCATCAGAACTCTCCATTCAGTAGCATATACTATACAATACACCCTTAACCTTGGGATTCTTGTAACTGATGAAGGTCTGGGATCAAGTGGCACACTCTTTGACAATGCTTAAGGTATCTATTGGAGATAATAAACTGCAAAAAAAAAAAAGAAGCTGGATTCATCTCTCTCAAATCTTCCATGGCCTGAGCCTATGCTATTAAGCAGGAGGTTTTCTGTCCCTTTATTTCTCATTACTTGTCATAATAAAGAAAATGAAATATATTGAGTGGCTGACTGTGTCTCCCTGACTCTCCTCCTTTTTCAATTTCTTCCATAAAAGGGGGAAGAACGAAGCTCAATAAATATAGTCGAGAGAAGGAAGCCTGTGTTGTTACTGCATCACACATATTCGCACAACCTTCTAAATCGTAAAATGTTAACAGCAAAGCTAAATCTTGACATGTTGATAGCTAAAACCATGCCGCACCATGGCACATCAATTGCCTGTTATGGTTTTGAAAACCAAAAAAATATTCTCCTCTGTGCTGTTAGCATAAATCATCCTGGTTAAATCACTTTAATCTCCAGGTAGTTATTTTTGTTCCTTTGTTTTGTTTGGGATTTTTAGACGACACGGATTTTGATGTCGGTTTCAGTTGAAGAAAGTATATCAGCTAGTGAATCAGAACTGTAGACTTGCTGTGGAGTTATACCCATAAATCAAATTCAATAAACTTGTCAGGTGAATGTTACACATTAACCAATATAACAACCAGTGATAGGACTTTAAGCTGTGTCTGTTTGTCCCAGTTTCATGAGAGGAGTTCAGAGATGTAGTTCACACATGAATATTCTTTGAAGCCACTTACTTTTCATGATATCCATCATTCCATAATTCTCAAAAAAAAAATTAGAACTTGTGAACAAGGAAAAGTATCAGGATTAATGGGACCACAGTACACAGTAGAGTAGTTTTTGAGATCTCACATAACTGGGAAAACACTGGAAATATTATTTATTCCCAAGAGGCAGATATCAATTAACTTTTTAAATACACGGGTAATTATCAATTTTCCTGTTTTTGATTTTTGAGAGCTGGACCTGGTACCTGAAGCAAACAAGGTTATGACCTCGGCATCCTCTCTGCTAGCCACGAGTGTTTGATTTCATTCAGAGCTGCTCTATCCTCTCTTTGTGATGAATATTTTAATCCCTAAAGGTGGCAGCAGCCCATGTTTGGAAAGCTTTCATTTTTAAAATAAACAGACTTCTAAAAAAGTACCTTATGGGTTCAAATAGGGTAATCAGACTTTGAGCCGGTTTCTTATGAGTTTGCTCACACACGCTGCTCTGGGCCATGACTTCTATTGACTCTTGCGTGCCCATTGGCCTTCCCAGCTCCTTTCCCATTGTCTGACGATTCCACTGGCAGATTGTGTTCCCTCTTGCATTGAAACAGGTTTTGTTCCTCAGCGTGCAGATGCACTAGGCACTGAATGCATCATTTTATTCAATTAATGTGAGCAAGAGCCTCCCACCACATCTTACTTAATTTCTCAATATAAAACTTCAGACCTCTTCTTGTCGAAACTTCCAACTAGGGATTGTAAGTGTAAGTGAAGAATGAAAGTATATTTATTTGTAGGACAGATTGTTGCGGTGCAGGGAAATGTGCATACATGGTAAAGATACATGATATGGAGAGGGGGATGTGCAGAGTATGTGGCATGTTTTGTGAAAGCCTGTTTTTAAAAGGAAACTAAATTTCAACATTGAAAAGAGAAAGAAAATACATCCTGTTGACGTCCCATGACCTACACTGTAGACATTGTAGGCTTTCTTTGTGAGCTCTGTTTCTATGGACATTCTGTGTAAATCTTGCATTGCATTGAGTAGGACGGCCCAGCACTTATCACAGCAGTCTAAGACAGTGGTGTTGGAGCTCCCCTTTCTACTTGCAGCTAATGCCACAGTGTATAAACAAACAAGATTTTAGAAGCCTATTAACACCCCATATATACTCATATGTATATGAATCCTATGAATGGATGAATGAATGAATGAATGAATGAATGAAGAATAAATATATGACTTTGGACAAGATATTGCTTGCACGGGGGGATCAGAGGAAAACAACTTAACTTACTGCCTTGTACCTTCCTTAAAACATGTGCCACATGATATCAAGCTATATTCTTCGGCTTTTGTTTTCTTCTTCAGGCTTCTTTAATTTTGCTTTTTGCTCTTGAGTCTCTTTTTCTACTGTATACCTCACTCTTATTTTCAAACTGTGGTTTTCCTGCCTTGGGTATTCACACAGAAAATATTGTCTTCCTTGGCCATTATGATATATGCTACAAGCAATTTTTGCCTATTCAATTTTCAGTGCTATCTCTCTTGGAGAAAGTGATTTTGATTTTTAAGTATCAATCTTAGTATTTGCATATATTCATATTTTAATTAATTAATTTATGTAGTGCTTAACTCTTTTGCTATTTCCTAGATTTCCTAGAAAGCTTTTACTAACCTTAGATAACCAAGACTCACTCCAATAAATTTTTTGTACTATTATTTCTTGCTTTCAGTTATTTTATTTTCTACTTTGAATTTTTCTCTAAGGTTTGAGTAAGAGTCCAAAATCATCACATTTCATACAGTTATGTGACTGTGATGCGCACATTTTCTCCAATTAAATTTTTCTGGAAA
The DNA here is from genome assembly GCF_011064425.1 of Rattus rattus. Taxonomy (NCBI): domain Eukaryota; kingdom Metazoa; phylum Chordata; class Mammalia; order Rodentia; family Muridae; genus Rattus; species Rattus rattus. The sequence goes on along the minus strand of NC_046155.1, from coordinate 219,944,392 downwards.
ATCTTTGTATAAATTAATTAGCCATAATATAATTATTTATTTATGGAAACTCAATCTTATTACAGTGATCTTTATATTATTCTATCATATATTATTTGTAAGTATGCTGTTTAATTTTCTATTTGTAAATTTCTCAAGATTTGTTAGCTATTTCTAATTGAATTTCGTTGTGGTAAAGAACGGTAATTAGACCACACAGTTCTCAGGTATCTAAAGACACTTATTTGGTGTCCTGGGATATGGTCTACATGTACACTTCAGGAAATTACACATT